>NW_027673192.1:0-63000 GCF_964194105.1 Spermophilus citellus | reverse complement strand
TGACAGGGGTTGCCAAGCTTCCAGAAATTACGAGTCTCCAGAAATCTCAGCAACTATGATTTCACCCAACCTGGGTGATACTTTCAGGTAATGATCAGTACACTAAGCTCACTTGGTTCCCCAAATTTCTTTCTTTTATGTTGAAGTGTTCGCTTCCAGTAACTGTTTGAATTTTGGCGTTTCACTCTGTTTTCTCCTATATTGATAGATGTATTTGGAACTCTAAACCAAACACGGTTTGGGCTAGCTTCTTGAAACTTGACACACTAAAGCAGTTTCACGTTCTATCTCTATGTTGTGTTTCCTCTTGATGTAGCACTCAGCAGTGACTGAGGAGAAACACTTTCATTGAAAGGGGTTGCCAAGCTTCCCAAAATTGCGAGTCTCCAGAAATCTCAGCAACTATTTTTTCACCCAAACTGGATGATACTTTCAGGTAATGATCAGTACACTAAGGTCACTTGGTTCCCCAAATTTCGTTCTTTTATGTTGAAGCGTTCGCTTCCAGTAACTGTTTGAATTTTGGCGTTTCACTCTGTTTTCTCCTATACTGACAGATGTATTTGGAACTCTAAATCAAACACGGTTTGTGCTAGCTTCTTGAACTTGACACAGTAAAGCAGTTTCACGTTCTATCTCTATGTTCTGTTTCCTCTGGATGTAGCACTCAGCAGTGACTGAGGAGAAACACTTTCATTGAAAGGGGTTGCCAAGCTTCCCAAAATTGCGAGTCTCTAGAAATCTCAGCAACTATTTTTTCACCCAAAGTGGATGATACTTTCAGGTAATGATCAGTACACTAAGCTCACTTGGTTAACCAAATTTCGTTCTTCTAAGTTGAAGCGTTCGTTTCCAGTAACAGTTTGAATTTTGGCGTTTTACTCTGTTATCTCCTATATTGATAGATGTATTTGGAACTCTAAATCAAACACGGTTTGTGCTAGCTTCTTGAAACTTGACACAATAAAGCAGTTTCAAGTTCTATCTCTATGTTCTGTCTCCTCTTGATGTAGCCCTAAGCAGTGACTGGGGAGAAACACTTTCATTGAAAGGGGTTGCAAAGCTTCCAAAAATTACGAGTCTCCAGAAATTTCAGCAACTATTTTTTCACCCAAACTGGATGATACTTTCAGGTAATGATCAGTACACTAAGCTCACTTGGTTCCCCAAATTTCGTTCTTTTATGTTGAAGCGTTCGCTTCCAGTAACTGTTTGAATTTTGGCGTTTCACTCTGTTTTCTCCTATACTGACAGATGTATTTGGAACTCTAAATCAAACACGGTTTGTGCTAGCTTCTTGAAACTTGACACAGTAAAGCACTTTCACGTTCTATCTCTATGTTCTGTTTCCTCTGGATGTAGCCCTAAGCAGTGACTGGGGAGAAATACTTTCATTGACAGGGGTTGCCAAGCTTCCAGAAATTACGCGTATCCAGAAATCTCAGCAACTATGATTTCACCCAACCTGGATGATACTTTCAGTTAATGATCAGTACACTAAGCCCACTTGGTTCCCCAAATTTCGTTCTTCTATGTTGAAGCGTTCGTTTCCAGTAACAGTTTGAATTTTGGCGTTTCGCTCTGTTTTCTCCTATATTGATAGATGTATTTGGAACTCTAAACCAAACACGGTTTGTGCTAGCTTCTTGAAACTTGACACAGTAAAGCAGTTTTACGTTCTATCTCTATGTTCTGTTTCCTCTTGATGTAGCTCTCAGCAGTGACTGAGGAGAAACACTTTCATTGAAAGGGGTTGCCAAGCTTCCCAAAATTGCGAGTCTCCAGAAATCTCAGCAACTATTTTTTCACCCAAACTGGATGATACTTTCAGGTAATGATCAGTACACTAAGCTCACTTGGTTCCCCAAATTTCGTTCTTTTATGTTGAAGCGTTCGCTTCCAGTAACTGTTTGAATTTTGGCGTTTCACTCTGTTTTCTCCTATACTGACAGATGTATTTGGAACTCTAAATCAAACACGGTTTGTGCTAGCTTCTTGAAACTTGACACAGTAAAGCAGTTTCACGTTCTATCTCTATGTTCTATTTCCTCTGGATGTAGCCCTAAGCAGTGACTGGGGAAAAATACTTTCATTGACAGGGGTTGCCAAGCTTCCAGAAATTACGAGTCTCCAGAAATCTCAGCAACTATGATTTCACCCAACCTGGATGATACTTTCAGGTAATGATCAGTACACTAAGCCCACTTGGTTCCCCAAATTTCGTTCTTCTATGTTGAAGCGTTCGTTTCCAGTAAGAGTTTGAATTTTTTCGTTTCACTCTATTTTCTCCTATATTGATAGATGTATTTGGAACTCTAAATCAAATACGGTTTGTGCTACCTTCTTCAAACTTGACACAGTAAAGCAGTTTCAAGTTCTAGCTCTGTGTTCTGTTTCCTCTTGATGTAGCCCTCAGCAGTGACTGAGGAGAAACCCTTTCATTGAAAGGGGTTGCCAAGCTTCCCAAAATTGCGAGTCTCCAGAAATTTCAGCAACTATTTTTTAACCCAAACTGGATGATACTTTCAGGTAATGATCAGTACACTAAGCTCACTTGGTCCCCCAAATTTCGTTCTTTTATGTTGAAGCATTCGCTTCCAGTAACTTTTGAATTTTGGCGTTTCACTCTGTTTTCTCCTATATTGATAGATGTATTTGGAACTCTAAACCAAACACGGTTTGTGCTAGCTTCTTGAAACTTGACACAGTAAAGCAGTTTCACGTTCTATCTCTATGTTTTGTTTCCTCTTGATGTAGCACTCAGCAGTGACTGAGGAGAAACACTTTCATTGAAAGGGGTTGCCAAGCGTCCCAAAATTGCGAGTCTCTAGAAATCTCAGCAAAGAGTTTTTCACCCAAAGTGGATGATACTTTCAGGTAATGATCAGTACACTAAGCTCACTTGGTTACCCAAATTTCGTTCTTCTATGTTGAAGCGTTCGTTTCCAGTAACAGTTTGAATTTTGGCGTTTTACTCTGTTTTCTCCTATATTGATAGATGTATTTGGAACTCTAAATCAAACACGGTTTGTGCTAGCTTCTTGAAACTTGACACAATAAAGCAGTTTCAAGTTCTATCTCTATATTCTGTCTCCTCTTGATGTAGCCCTAAGCAGTGACTGGGGAGAAACACTTTCATTGAAAGGGGTTGCCAAGCTTCCCAAAATTGCGAGTCTCTAGAAATCTCAGCAAACATTTTTGTACCCAACGTGGATGATACTTTCAGGTAATGATCAGTACACTAAGCTCACTGCGTTCCCCAAATTTCGTTCTTCTATGTTGAAGCGTTCGTTTCCAGTAACAGTTTGAATTTTGGCGTTTCACTCTGTTTTCTCCTATATTGATAGATGTATTTGGAACTCTAAATCAAACACGGTTTGTGCTAGCTTCTTGAAACTTGACACAGTAAAGCAGTATCACGTTCTATCTCTATGTTCTGTTTCCTCTGGATGTAGCCCTAAGCAGTGACTGGGGAGAAGTACTTTCATTGACAGGGGTTGCCAAGCTTCCCAAAATTGCGAGTCTCCAGAAATCTCAGCAACTATTTTTTAACCCAAACTGGATGATACTTTCAGGTAATGATCAGTACACTAAGCCCACTTGGTTCCCCAAATTTCGTTCTTCTATGTTGAAGCGTTCGTTTCCAGTAACAGTTTGAATTTTGGCGTTTCACTCTGTTTTCTCCTATATTGATAGATGTATTTGGAATTCTAAACCAAACACGGTTTGTGCTAGCTTCTTGAAACTTGACACAGTAAAGCAGTTTCACGTTCTATCTCTATGTTCTGTTTCCTCTTGATGTAGCACTCAGCAGTGACTGAGGAGAAACACTTTCATTGAAAGGGGTTGCCAAGCTTCCCAAAATTGCGAGTCTCCAGAAATCTCAGCAACTATTTTTTAACCCAAACTGGATGATACTTTCAGGTAATGATCAGTACACTAAGCTCACTTGGTTCCCCAAATTTCGTTCTTTTATGTTGAAGCGTTCGTTTCCAGTAACTGTTTGAATTTTCGCGTTTCACTCTGTTTTCTCCTATATTGATAGATATATTTGGAACTCTAAACCAAACACGGTTTGTGCTAGCTTCTTGAAACTTGACACAGTAAAGCAGTTTCACGTTCTATCTCTATGTTCTGTTTCCTCTTGATGTAGCACTCAGCAGTGACTGAGGAGAAACACTTTCATTGAAAGGGGTTGCCAAGCTTCCCAAAATTGCGAGTCTCCAGAAATCTCAGCAACTATTTTTTAACCCAAACTGGATGATACTTTCAGGTAATGATCAGTACACTAAGCTCACTTGGTTCCCCAAATTTCGTTCTTTTATGTTGAAGCGTTCGCTTCCAGTAACTGTTTGAATTTTGGCGTTTCACTCTGTTTTCTCCTATACTGACAGATGTATTTGGAACTCTAAATCAAACACGGTTTGTGCTAGCTTCTTGAAACTTGACACAGTAAAGCAGTTTCACGTTCTATCTCTATGTTCTGTTTCCTCTGGATGTAGCCCTAAGCAGTGACTGGGGAGAAATACTTTCATTGACAGGGGTTGCCAAGCTTCCAGAAATTACGAGTCTCCAGAAATCTCAGCAACTATGATTTCACCCAAACTGGATGATACTTTCAGGTAATGATCAGTACACTAAGCCCACTTGGTTCCCCAAATTTCGTTCTTCTATGTTGAAGCGCTCGTTTCCAGTAACAGTTTGAATTTTGGCGTTTCACTCTGTTTTCTCCTATATTGATAGATGTATTTGGAACTCTAAACAAAACACGGTTTGTGCTAGCTTCATGAAACTTAAAACAGTAAAGCAGTTTCACGTTCTAGCTCTATGTTTTCTTTCCTCTTGATGTAGCACTCAGCAGTGACTGAGGAGAAACACTTTCATTGAAAGGGGTTGCCAAGCTTCCCAAAATTGCGAGTCTCTAGAAATCTCAGCAAACATTTTTGTACCCAACGTGGATGATACTTTCAGGTAATGATCAGTACACTAAGCTCACTGCGTTCCCCAAATTTCGTTCTTCTATGTTGAAGCGTTCGTTTCCAGTAACAGTTTGAATTTTGGCGTTTCACTCTGTTTTCTCCTATATTGATAGATGTATTTGGAACTCTAAATCAAACACGGTTTGTGCTAGCTTCTTGAAACTTGACACAGTAAAGCAGTATCACGTTCTATCTCTATGTTCTGTTTCCTCTGGATGTAGCCCTAAGCAGTGACTGGGGAGAAGTACTTTCATTGACAGGGGTTGCCAAGCTTCCAGAAATTACGAGTCTCCAGAAATCTCAGCGACTATGATTTCACCCAACCTGGATGATACTTTCAGGTAATGATCAGTACACTAAGCCCACTTGGTTCGCCAAATTTCGTTCTTCTATGTTGAAGCGTTCGTTTCCAGTAACAGTTTGAATTTTGGCGTTTCACTCTGTTTTCTCCTATACTGACAGATGTATTTGGAACTCTAAACCAAACACGGTTTGTGCTAGCTTCTTGAAACTTGACACAGTAAAGCAGTTTCACGTTCTATCTCTATGTTCTGTTTCCTCTTGATGTAGCACTCAGCAGTGACTGAGGAGAAACACTTTCATTGAAAGGGGTTGCCAAGCTTCCCAAAATTGCGAGTCTCCAGAAATCTCAGCAACTATTTTTTAACCCAAACTGGATGATACTTTCAGGTAATGATCAGTACACTAAGCTCACTTGGTTCCCCAAATTTCGTTCTTTTATGTTGAAGCGTTCGCTTCCAGTAACTGTTTGAATTTTCGCGTTTCACTCTGTTTTCTCCTATATTGATAGATGTATTTGGAACTCTAAACCAAACACGGTTTGTGCTAGCTTCTTGAAACTTGACACAGTAAAGCAGTTTCACGTTCTATCTCTATGTTCTGTTTCCTCTTGATGTAGCACTCAGCAGTGACTGAGGAGAAACACTTTCATTGAAAGGGGTTGCCAAGCTTCCCAAAATTGCGAGTCTCCAGAAATCTCAGCAACTATTTTTTAACCCAAACTGGATGATACTTTCAGGTAATGATCAGTACACTAAGCTCACTTGGTTCCCCAAATTTCGTTCTTTTATGTTGAAGCGTTCGCTTCCAATAACTGTTTGAATTTTGGCGTTTCACTCTGTTTTCTCCTATACTGACAGATGTATTTGGAACTCTAAATCAAACACGGTTTGTGCTAGCTTCTTGAAACTTGACACAGTAAAGCACTTTCACGTTCTATCTCTATGTTCTGTTTCCTCTGGATGTAGCCCTAAGCAGTGACTGGGGAGAAATACTTTCATTGACAGGGGTTGCCAAGCTTCCAGAAATTACGAGTCTCCAGAAATCTCAGCAACTATGATTTCACCCAAACTGGATGATACTTTCAGGTAATGATCAGTAAACTAAGCCCACTTGGTTCCCCAAATTTCGTTCTTCTATGTTGAAGCGTTCGATTCCAGTAACAGTTTGAATTTTGGCGTTTTACTCTGTTTTCTCCTATATTGATAGATGTATTTGGAACTCTAAATCAAACACGGTTTGTGCTAGCTTCTTGAAACTTGACACAATAAAGCAGTTTCAAGTTCTATCTCTATGTTCTGTCTCCTCTTGATGTAGCCCTAAGCAGTGACTGGGGAGAAACACTTTCATTGAAAGGGGTTGCCAAGCTTCCAAAAATTACGAGTCTCCAGAAATCTCAGCATCTATTTTTTCACCCAAACTGGATGATACTTTCAGGTAATGATGAGTACGCTAAGCCCACTGGGTTCCCAAAATTTCGTTCTTCTATGTTGAAGCGTTCGTTTCCAGTAACAGTTTGAATTTTGGCGTTTCACTCTGTTTTCTCCTATATTGATAGATGTATTTGGAACTCTAACCCAAACACGGTTTGTGCTAGCTTCTTGAAACTTGACACAGTAAAGCAGTTTCACGTTCTATCTCTATGTTTTCTTTCCTCTTGATGTAGCACTCAGCAGTGACTTAGGAGAAACACTTTCATTGAAAGGGGTTGCCAAGCTTCCAGAAATTACGAGTCTCCAGAAATCTCAGCAACTATGATTTCACCCAAACTGGATGATACTTTCAGGTAATGATCAGTACACTAAGCCCACTTGGTTCCCCAAATTTCGTTCTTCTATGTTGATGCGTTCGCTTCCAGTAACTGTTTGAATTTTGGCGTTTCACTCTGTTTTCTCCTATACTGACAGATGTATTTGGAACTCTAAATCAAACACGGTTTGTGCTAGCTTCTTGAAACTTGACACAGTAAAGCAGTTTCACGTTCTATCTCGATGTTCTGTTTCCTCTGGATGTAGCCCTAAGCAGTGACTGGGGAAAAATACTTTCATTGACAGAGGTTGCCAAGCTTCCAGAAATTACGAGTCTCCAGAAATCTCAGCAACAATGATTTCACCCAAACTGGATGATACTTTCAGGTAATGATCAGTACACTAAGCCCACTTGGTTCCCCAAATTTCGTTCTTCTATGTTGAAGCGTTCGTTTTCAGTAACAGTTTGAATTTTGGCGTTTCACTCTGTTTTCTCCTATATTGATAGATGTATTTGGAACTCTAACCCAAACACGGTTTGTGCTAGCTTCTTGAAACTTGACACAGTAAAGCAGTTTCACGTTCTATCTCTATGTTCTGTCTCCTCTTGATGTAGCCCTAAGCAGTGACTGGGGAGAAACACTTTCATTGAAAGGGGTTGCCAAGCTTCCCAAAATTGCGAGTCTCCAGAAATCTCAGCAACTATTTTTTAACCCAAACTGGATGATACTTTCAGGTAATGATCAGTACACTAAGCCCACTTGGTTCCCCAAATTTCGTTCTTCTATGTTAAAGCGTTCGTTTCCAGTAACAGTTTGAATTTTGGCATTTCACTCTGTTTTCTCCTATATTGATACATGTATTTGGAACTCTAAACCAAACACGGTTTGTGCTAGCTTCTTGAAACTTGACACAGTAAAGGAGTTTCACGTTCTATCTCTATGTTGTGTTTCCTCTTGATGTAGCACTCAGCAGTGACTGAGGAGAAACACTTTCATTGAAAGGGGTTGCCAAGCTTCCCAAAATTGCGAGTCTCCAGAAATCTCAGCAACTATTTTTTCACCCAAACTGGATGATACTTTCAGGTAATGATCAGTACACTAAGCTCACTTGGTTCCCCAAATTTCGTTCTTTTATGTTGAAGCGTTCGCTTCCAGTAACTGTTTGAATTTTGGCGTTTCACTCTGTTTTCTCCTATACTGACAGATGTATTTGGAACTCTAAATCAAACACGGTTTGTGCTAGCTTCTTGAAACTTGACACAGTAAAGCAGTTTCACGTTCTATCTCTATGTTCTGTTTCCTCTGGATGTAGCACTCAGCAGTGACTGAGGAGAAACACTTTCATTGAAAGGGGTTGCCAAGCTTCCCAAATTGCGAGTCTCTAGAAATCTCAGCAACTATTTTTTCACCCAAAGTGGATGATACTTTCAGGTAATGATCAGTACACTAAGCTCACTTGGTTCCCCAAATTTCGTTCTTTTATGTTGAAGCGTTCGCTTCCAGTAACTGTTTGAATTTTGGCGTTTCACTCTGTTTCCTCCTATACTGACAGATGTATTTGGAACCCTAAATCAAACACGGTTTGTGCTAGCTTCTTGAAACTTGACACACTAAAGCAGTTTCACGTTCTATCTCGTTGTTCTGTTTCCTCTTGATGTAGCACTCAGCAGTGACTGAGGAGAAACACTTTCATTGAAAGGGGTTGCCAAGCTTCCCAATATTGCGAGTCTCCAGAAATTTCAGCAACTATTTTTTCACCCAAACTGGATGATACTTTCAGGTAATGATCAGTACACTAAGCTCACTTGGTTCCCCAAATTTCGTTCTTTTATGTTGAAGCGTTCGATTCCAGTAACTGTTTGAATTTTGGTGTTTTACTCTGTTTTCTCCTATATTGATAGATGTATTTGGAACTCTAAATCAAACACGGTTTGTGCTAGCTTCTTGAAACTTGACACAGTAAAGCAGTTTCACGTTCTATCTCTATGTTCTGTCTCCTCTTGATGTAGCCCTAAGCAGTGACTGGGGAGAAACACTTTCATTGAAAGGGGTTGCCAAGCTTCCAAAAATTACGAGTCTCCAGAAATCTCAGCATCTATTTTTTCACCCAAACTGGATGATACTTTCAGGTAATGATGAGTACGCTAAGCCCACTGGGTTCCCCAAATTTCGTTCTTCTATGTTGAAGCGTTCGTTTCCAGTAACAGTTTGAATTTTGGCGTTTCACTCTGTTTTCTCCTATATTGATAGATGTATTTGGAACTCTAACCCAAACACGGTTTGTGCTAGCTTCTTGAAACTTGACACAGTAAAGCAGTTTCACGTTCTATCTCTATGTTCTGTTTCCTCTTGATGTAGCACTCAGCAGTGACTGAGGAGAAACACTTTCATTGAAAGGGGTTGCCAAGCTCCCCAAAACTGTGAGTCTCCAGAAATCTCAGCAACTATTTTTTCACCCAAACTGGATGATACTTTCAGGTAATGATCAGTACACTAAGCTCACTTGGTTCCCCAAATTTCGTTCTTTTATGTTGAAGCGTTCACTTCCAGTAACTGTTTGAATTTTGGCGTTTCACTCTGTTTTCTCCTATACTGACAGATGTATTTGGAACTCTAAATCAAACACGGTTTGTGCTAGCTTCTTGAAACTTGACACAGTAAAGCAGTTTCAAGTTCTATCTCTATGTTTTCTTTCCTCTTGATGTAGCACTCAGCAGTGACTTAGGAGAAACACTTTCATTGAAAGGGGTTGCCAAGCTTCCAGAAATTACGAGTCTCCAGAAATCTCAGCAACTATGATTTCACCCAAACTGGATGATACTTTCAGGTAATGATCAGTACACTAAGCCCACTTGGTTCGCCAAATTTCGTTCTTCTATGTTGATGCGTTCGCGTCCAGTAACTGTTTGAATTTTGGCGTTTCACTCTGTTTTCTCCTATACTGACAGATGTATTTGGAACTCTAAATCAAACACGGTTTGTGCTAGCTTCTTGAAACTTGACACAGTAAAGCAGTTTCACGTTCTATCACTATGTTCTGTTTCCTCTGGATGTAGCCCTAAGCAGTGACTGGGGAAAAATACTTTCATTGACAGAGGTTGCCAAGCTTCCAGAAATTACGAGTCTCCAGAAATCTCAGCAACTATGATTTCACCCAAACTGGATGATACTTTCAGGTAATGATCAGTACACTAAGCCCACTTGGTTCCCCAAATTTCGTTCTTCTATGTTGAAGCGTTCGTTTTCAGTAACAGTTTGAATTTTGGCGTTTCACTCTGTTTTCTCCTATATTGATAGATGTATTTGGAACTCTAACCCAAACACGGTTTGTGCTAGCTTCTTGAAACTTGACACAGTAAAGCAGTTTCACGTTCTATCTCTATGTTCTGTCTCCTCTTGATGTAGCCCTAAGCAGTGACTGGGGAGAAACACTTTCATTGAAAGGGGTTGCCAAGCTTCCAAAAATTACGAGTCTCCAGAAATCTCAGCATCCATTTTTTCACCCAAACTGGATGATACTTTCAGGTAATGATGAGTACGCTAAGCCCACTGGGTTCCCAAAATTTCGTTCTTCTATGTTGAAGCGTTCGTTTCCAGTAACAGTTTGAATTTTGGCGTTTCACTCTGTTTTCTCCTATATTGATAGATGTATTTGGAACTCTAACCCAAACACGGTTTGTGCTAGCTTCTTGAAACTTGACACAGTAAAGCAGTTTCACGTTCTATCTCTATGTTTTCTTTCCTCTTGATGTAGCACTCAGCAGTGACTTAGGAGAAACACTTTCATTGAAAGGGGTTGCCAAGCTTCCAGAAATTACGAGTCTCCAGAAATCTCAGCAACTATGATTTCACCCAAACTGGATGATACTTTCAGGTAATGATCAGTACACTAAGCCCACTTGGTTCCCCAAATTTCGTTCTTCTATGTTGATGCGTTCGCTTCCAGTAACTGTTTGAATTTTGGCGTTTCACTCTGTTTTCTCCTATACTGACAGATGTATTTGGAACTCTAAATCAAACACGGTTTGTGCTAGCTTCTTGAAACTTGACACAGTAAAGCAGTTTCACGTTCTATCTCGATGTTCTGTTTCCTCTGGATGTAGCCCTAAGCAGTGACTGGGGAAAAATACTTTCATTGACAGAGGTTGCCAAGCTTCCAGAAATTACGAGTCTCCAGAAATCTCAGCAACTATGATTTCACCCAAACTGGATGATACTTTCAGGTAATGATCAGTACACTAAGCCCACTTGGTTCGCCAAATTTCGTTCTTCTATGTTGATGCGTTCGCGTCCAGTAACTGTTTGAATTTTGGCGTTTCACTCTGTTTTCTCCTATACTGACAGATGTATTTGGAACTCTAAATCAAACACGGTTTGTGCTAGCTTCTTGAAACTTGACACAGTAAAGCAGTTTCACGTTCTATCACTATGTTCTGTTTCCTCTGGATGTAGCCCTAAGCAGTGACTGGGGAAAAATACTTTCATTGACAGAGGTTGCCAAGCTTCCAGAAATTACGAGTCTCCAGAAATCTCAGCAACTATGATTTCACCCAAACTGGATGATACTTTCAGGTAATGATCAGTACACTAAGCCCACTTGGTTCCCCAAATTTCGTTCTTCTATGTTGAAGCGTTCGTTTTCAGTAACAGTTTGAATTTTGGCGTTTCACTCTGTTTTCTCCTATATTGATAGATGTATTTGGAACTCTAACCCAAACACGGTTTGTGCTAGCTTCTTGAAACTTGACACAGTAAAGCAGTTTCACGTTCTATCTCTATGTTCTGTCTCCTCTTGATGTAGCCCTAAGCAGTGACTGGGGAGAAACACTTTCATTGAAAGGGGTTGCCAAGCTTCCAAAAATTACGAGTCTCCAGAAATCTCAGCATCCATTTTTTCACCCAAACTGGATGATACTTTCAGGTAATGATGAGTACGCTAAGCCCACTGGGTTCCCAAAATTTCGTTCTTCTATGTTGAAGCGTTCGTTTCCAGTAACAGTTTGAATTTTGGCGTTTCACTCTGTTTTCTCCTATATTGATAGATGTATTTGGAACTCTAACCCAAACACGGTTTGTGCTAGCTTCTTGAAACTTGACACAGTAAAGCAGTTTCACGTTCTATCTCTATGTTTTCTTTCCTCTTGATGTAGCACTCAGCAGTGACTTAGGAGAAACACTTTCATTGAAAGGGGTTGCCAAGCTTCCAGAAATTGCGAGTCTCCAGAAATCTCAGCAACTATGATTTCACCCAAACTGGATGATACTTTCAGGTAATGATCAGTACACTAAGCCCACTTGGTTCCCCAAATTTCGTTCTTCTATGTTGATGCGTTCGCTTCCAGTAACTGTTTGAATTTTGGCGTTTCACTCTGTTTTCTCCTATACTGACAGATGTATTTGGAACTCTAAATCAAACACGGTTTGTGCTAGCTTCTTGAAACTTGACACAGTAAAGCAGTTTCACGTTCTATCTCGATGTTCTGTTTCCTCTGGATGTAGCCCTAAGCAGTGACTGGGGAAAAATACTTTCATTGACAGAGGTTGCCAAGCTTCCAGAAATTACGAGTCTCCAGAAATCTCAGCAACTATGATTTCACCCAAACTGGATGATACTTTCAGGTAATGATCAGTACACTAAGCCCACTTGGTTCCCCAAATTTCGTTCTTCTATGTTGAAGCGTTCGTTTTCAGTAACAGTTTGAATTTTGGCGTTTCACTCTGTTTTCTCCTATATTGATAGATGTATTTGGAACTCTAACCCAAACACGGTTTGTGCTAGCTTCTTGAAACTTGACACAGTAAAGCAGTTTCACGTTCTATCTCTATGTTCTGTCTCCTCTTGATGTAGCCCTAAGCAGTGACTGGGGAGAAACACTTTCATTGAAAGGGGTTGCCAAGCTTCCAAAAATTACGAGTCTCCAGAAATCTCAGCATCTATTTTTTCACCCAAACTTGATGATACTTTCAGGTAATGATGAGTACGCTAAGCCCACTGGGTTCCCCAAATTTCGTTTTTCTATGTTGAAGCGTTCGTTTCCAGTAACAGTTTGAATTTTGGCGTTTCACTCTGTTTTCTCCTATATTGATAGATGTATTTGGAACTCTAAACCAAACACGGTTTGTGCTAGCTTCTTGAAACTTGACACAGTAAAGCAGTTTCACGTTCTATATATATGTTCTGTTTCCTCTTGATGTAGCACTCAGCAGTGACTGAGGAGAAACACTTTCATTGAAAGGGGTTGCCAAGCTTCCCAAAATTGCGAGTCTCCAGAAATCTCAGCAACTATTTTTTAACCCAAACTGGATGATACTTTCAGGTAATGATCAGTACACTAAGCCCACTTGGTTCCCCAAATTTCGTTCTTCTATGTTAAAGCGTTCGTTTCCAGTAACAGTTTGAATTTTCGCATTTCACTCTGTTTTCTCCTATATTGATACATGTATTTGGAACTCTAAACCAAACACGGTTTGTGCTAGCTTCTTGAAACTTGACACAGTAAAGGAGTTTCACGTTCTATCTCTATGTTGTGTTTCCTCTTGATGTAGCACTCAGCAGTGACTGAGGAGAAACACTTTCATTGAAAGGGGTTGCCAAGCTTCCCAAAATTGCGAGTCTCCAGAAATCTCAGCAACTATTTTTTCACCCAAACTGGATGATACTTTCAGGTAATGATCAGTACACTAAGCTCACTTGGTTCCCCAAATTTCGTTCTTTTATGTTGAAGCGTTCGCTTCCAGTAACTGTTTGAATTTTGGCGTTTCACTCTGTTTTCTCCTATACTGACAGATGTATTTGGAACTCTAAATCAAACACGGTTTGTGCTAGCTTCTTGAAACTTGACACAGTAAAGCAGTTTCACGTTCTATCTCTATGTTCTGTTTCCTCTGGATGTAGCACTCAGCAGTGACTGAGGAGAAACACTTTCATTGAAAGGGGTTGCCAAGCTTCCCAAATTGCGAGTCTCTAGAAATCTCAGCAACTATTTTTTCACCCAAAGTGGATGATACTTTCAGGTAATGATCAGTACACTAAGCTCACTTGGTTCCCCAAATTTCGTTCTTTTATGTTGAAGCGTTCGCTTCCAGTAACTGTTTGAATTTTGGCGTTTCACTCTGTTTCCTCCTATACTGACAGATGTATTTGGAACCCTAAATCAAACACGTTTTGTGCTAGCTTCTTGAAACTTGACACACTAAAGCAGTTTCACGTTCTATCTCTATGTTCTGTTTCCTCTGGATGTAGCCCCAAGCAGTGACTGGGGAGAAATACTTTCATTGACAGGGGTTGCCAAGCTTCCAGAAATTACGAGTCTCCAGAAATCTCAGCAACTATGATTTCACCCAACCTGGATGATACTTTCAGGTAATGATCAGTACACTAAGCCCACTTGGTTCCCCAAATTTCGTTCTTCTATGTTGAAGCGTTCGATTCCAGTAACAGTTTGAATTTTGGCGTTTTACTCTGTTTTCTCCTATATTGATAGATGTATTTGGAACTCTAAATCAAACACGGTTTGTGCTAGCTTCTTGAAACTTGACACAATAAAGCAGTTTCAAGTTCTATCTCTATGTTCTGTCTCCTCTTGATGTAGCCCTAAGCAGTGACTGGGGAGAAACACTTTCATTGAAAGGGGTTGCCAAGCTTCCAAAAATTACGAGTCTCCAGAAATCTCAGCATCTATTTTTTCACCCAAACTGGATGATACTTTCAGGTAATGATGAGTACGCTAAGCCCACTGGGTTCCCAAAATTTCGTTCTTCTATGTTGAAGCGTTCGTTTCCAGTAACAGTTTGAATTTTGGCGTTTCACTCTGTTTTCTCCTATATTGATAGATGTATTTGGAACTCTAACCCAAACACGGTTTGTGCTAGCTTCTTGAAACTTGACACAGTAAAGCAGTTTCACGTTCTATCTCTATGTTTTCTTTCCTCTTGATGTAGCACTCAGCAGTGACTTAGGAGAAACACTTTCATTGAAAGGGGTTGCCAAGCTTCCAGAAATTACGAGTCTCCAGAAATCTCAGCAACTATGATTTCACCCAAACTGGATGATACTTTCAGGTAATGATCAGTACACTAAGCCCACTTGGTTCCCCAAATTTCGTTCTTCTATGTTGATGCGTTCGCTTCCAGTAACTGTTTGAATTTTGGCGTTTCACTCTGTTTTCTCCTATACTGACAGATGTATTTGGAACTCTAAATCAAACACGGTTTGTGCTAGCTTCTTGAAACTTGACACAGTAAAGCAGTTTCACGTTCTATCACTATGTTCTGTTTCCTCTGGATGTAGCCCTAAGCAGTGACTGGGGAAAAATACTTTCATTGACAGAGGTTGCCAAGCTTCCAGAAATTACGAGTCTCCAGAAATCTCAGCAACTATGATTTCACCCAAACTGGATGATACTTTCAGGTAATGATCAGTACACTAAGCCCACTTGGTTCCCCAAATTTCGTTCTTCTATGTTGAAGCGTTCGTTTTCAGTAACAGTTTGAATTTTGGCGTTTAACTCTGTTTTCTCCCATATTGATAGATGTATTTGGAACTCTAACCCAAACACGGTTTGTGCTAGCTTCTTGAAACTTGACACAGTAAAGCAGTTTCACGTTCTATCTCTATGTTCTGTCTCCTCTTGATGTAGCCCTAAGCAGTGACTGGGGAGAAACACTTTCATTGAAAGGGGTTGCCAAGCTTCCCAAAATTGCGAGTCTCCAGAAATCTCAGCAACTATTTTTTAACCCAAACTGGATGATACTTTCAGGTAATGATCAGTACACTAAGCCCACTTGGTTCCCCAAATTTCGTTCTTCTATGTTAAAGCGTTCGTTTCCAGTAACAGTTTGAATTTTGGCGTTTCACTCTGTTTTCTCCTATATTGATACATGTATTTGGAACTCTAAACCAAACACGGTTTGTGCTAGCTTCTTGAAACTTGACACAGTAAAGGAGTTTCAAGTTCTATCTCTATGTTCTGTTTCCTCTTGATGTAGCACTCAGCAGTGACTGAGGAGAAACACTTTCATTGAAAGGGGTTGCCAAGCTTCCCAAAATTGCGAGTCTCCAGAAATCTCAGCAACTATTTTTTAACCCAAACTGGATGATACTTTCAGGTAATGATCAGTACACTAAGCTCACTTGGTTCCCCAAATTTCGTTCTTTTATGTTGAAGCGTTCGCTTCCAGTAACTGTTTGAATTTTGGCGTTTCACTCTGTTTTCTCCTATACTGACAGATGTATTTGGAACTCTAAATCAAACACGGTTTGTGCTAGCTTCTTGAAACTTGACACAGTAAAGCACTTTCACGTTCTATCTCTATGTTCTGTTTCCTCTGGATGTAGCCCTAAGCAGTGACTGGGGAGAAATACTTTCATTGACAGGGGTTGCCAAGCTTCCAGAAATTACGAGTCTCCAGAAATCTCAGCAACTATGATTTCACCCAACCTGGATGATACTTTCAGGTAATGATCAGTACACTAAGCCCACTTGGTTCCCCAAATTTCGTTCTTCTATGTTGAAGCGTTCGTTTCCAGTAACAGTTTGAATTTTGGCGTTTCGCTCTGTTTTCTCCTATATTGATAGATGTATTTGGAACTCTAAACCAAACACGGTTTGTGCTAGCTTCTTGAAACTTGACACAGTAAAGCAGTTTTACGTTCTATCTCTATGTTCTGTTTCGTCTTGATGTAGCACTCAGCAGTGACTGAGGAGAAACACTTTCATTGAAAGGGGTTGCCAAGCTTCCCAAAATTGCGAGTCTCCAGAAATCTCAGCAACTATTTTTTCACCCAAACTGGATGATACTTTCAGGTAATGATCAGTACACTAAGCTCACTTGGTTCCCCAAATTTCGTTCTTTTATGTTGAAGCGTTCGCTTCCAGTAACTGTTTGAATTTTGGCGTTTCACTCTGTTTTCTCCTATACTGACAGATGTATTTGGAACTCTAAATCAAACACGGTTTGTGCTAGCTTCTTGAAACTTGACACAGTAAAGCAGTTTCACGTTCTATCTCTATGTTCTGTTTCCTCTGGATGTAGCACTCAGCAGTGACTGAGGAGAAACACTTTCATTGAAAGGGGTTGCCTAGCTTCCCAAAATTGCGAGTCTCTAGAAATCTCAGCAACTATTTTTTCACCCAAAGTGGATGATACTTTCAGGTAATGATCAGTACACAAAGCTCACTTGGTTCCCCAAATTTCGTTCTTTTATGTTGAAGCGTTCGCTTCCAGTAACTGTTTGAATTTTGGCGTTTCACTCTGTTTCCTCCTATACTGACAGATGTATTTGGAACTCTAAATCAAACACGGTTTGTGCTAGCTTCTTGAAACTTGACACAGTAAAGCAGTTTCACGTTCTATCTCTATGTTTTGTTTCCTCTTGATGTAGCACTCAGCAGTGACTGAGGAGAAACACTTTCATTGAAAGGGGTTGCCAAGCTTCCCAAAATTGCGAGTCTCTAGAAATCTCAGCAAACAGTTTTTCACCCAAAGTGGATGATACTTTCAGGTAATGATCAGTACACTAAGCTCACTTGGTTACCCAAATTTCGTTCTTCTATGTTGAAGCGTTCGTTTCCAGTAACTGTTTGAATTTTGGCGTTTCACTCTGTTTTCTCCTATACTGACAGATGTATTTGGAACTCTAAATCAAACACGGTTTGTGCTAGCTTCTTGAAACTTGACACAGTAAAGCACTTTCACGTTCTATCTCTATGTTCTGTTTCCTCTGGATGTAGCCCTAAGCAGTGACTGGGGAGAAATACTTTCATTGACAGGGGTTGCCAAGCTTCCAGAAATTACGAGTCTCCAGAAATCTCAGCAACTATGATTTCACCCAACCTGGATGATACTTTCAGGTAATGATCAGTACACTAAGCCCACTTGGTTCCCCAAATTTCGTTCTTCTATGTTGAAGCGTTCGTTTCCAGTAACAGTTTGAATTTTGGCGTTTCGCTCTGTTTTCTCCTATATTGATAGATGTATTTGGAACTCTAAATCAAACACGGTTTGTGCTACCTTCTTGAAACTTGACACAGTAAAGGAGTTTCACGTTCTATCTCTATGTTGTGTTTCCTCTTGATGTAGCACTCAGCAGTGACTGAGGAGAAACACTTTCATTGAAAGGGGTTGCCAAGCTTCCCAAAATTGCGAGTCTCCAGAAATCTCAGCAACTATTTTTTAACCCAAACTGGATGATACTTTCAGGTAATGATCAGTACACTAAGCTCACTTGGTTCCCCAAATTTCGTTCTTTTATGTTGAAGCGTTCGATTCCAGTAACTGTGTGAATTTTGGCGTTTCACTCTGTTTTCTCCTATATTGATAGATGTATTTGGAACTCTAAACCAAACACGGTTTGTGCTAGCTTCTTGAAACTTGACACAGTAAACCAGTTTCACGTTCTATCTCTATGTTCTGTTTCCTCCTGATGTAGCACTCAGCAGTGACTGAGGAGAAACACTTTCATTGAAAGGGGTTGCCAAGCTTCCCAAAATTGCGAGTCTCCAGAAATCTCAGCAACTATTTTTTCACCCAAACTGGATGATACTTTCAGGTAATGATCAGTACACTAAGCTCACTTGGTTCCCCAAATTTCGTTCTTTTATGTTGAAGCGTTCGCTTCCAGTAACTGTTTGAATTTTGGCGTTTCACACTGTTTTCTCCTATACTGACAGATGTATTTGGAACTCTAAATCAAACACGGTTTGTGCTAGCTTCTTGAAACTTGACACAGTAAAGCAGTTTCACGTTCTATCTCTATGTTCTGTTTCCTCTGGATGTAGCACTCAGCAGTGACTGAGGAGAAACACTTTCATTGAAAGGGGTTGCCAAGCTTCCCAAAATTGCGAGTCTCTAGAAATCTCAGCAACTATTTTTTCACCCAAAGTGGATGATACTTTCAGGTAATGATCAGTACACTAAGCTCACTTGGTTCCCCAAATTTCGTTCTTTTATGTTGAAGCGTTCGCTTCCAGTAACTGTTTGAATTTTGGCGTTTCACTCTGTTTCCTCCTATACTGACAGATGTATTTGGAACTCTAAATCAAACACGGTTTGTGCTAGCTTCTTGAAACTTGACACAGTAAAGCAGTTTCACGTTCTATCTCTATGTTTTGTTTCCTCTTGATGTAGCACTCAGCAGTGACTGAGGAGAAACACTTTCATTGAAAGGGGTTGCCAAGCTTCCCAAAATTGCGAGTCTCTAGAAATCTCAGCAAAGAGTTTTTCACCCAAAGTGGATGATACTTTCAGGTAATGATCAGTACACTAAGCTCACTTGGTTACCCAAATTTCGTTCTTCTATGTTGAAGCGTTCGATTCCAGTAACAGTTTGAATTTTGGCGTTTTACTCTGTTTTCTCCTATATTGATAGATGTATTTGGAACTCTAAATCAAACACGGTTTGTGCTAGCTTCTTGAAACTTGACACAATAAAGCAGTTTCAAGTTCTATCTCTATGTTCTGTCTCCTCTTGATGTAGCCCTAAGCAGTGACTGGGGAGAAACACTTTCATTGAAAGGGGTTGCCAAGCTTCCAAAAATTACGAGTCTCCAGAAATCTCAGCAACTATGATTTCACCCAACCTGGATGATACTTTCAGGTAATGATCAGTACACTAAGCCCACTTGTTTCCCCAAATTTCGTTCTTCTATGTTGAAGCGTTCGTTTCCAGTAACAGTTTGAAATTTGGCGTTTCGCTCTGTTTTCTCCTATATTGATAGATGTATTTGGAACTCTAAACCAAACACGGTTTGTGCTAGCTTCTTGAAACTTGACACAGTAAAGCAGTTTTACGTTCTATCTCTATGTTCTGTTTCCTCTTGATGTAGCACTCAGCAGTGACTGAGGAGAAACACTTTCATTGAAAGGGGTTGCCAAGCTTCCCAATATTGCGAGTCTCCAGAAATCTCAGCAACTATTTTTTCACCCAAACTGGATGATCCTTTCAGGTAATGATCAGTACACTAAGCTCACTTGGTTCCCCAAATTTCGTCCTTTTATGTTGAAGCGTTCGCTTCCAGTAACTGTTTGAATTTTGGCGTTTCACTCTGTTTTCTCCTATACTGACAGATGTATTTGGAACTCTAAATCAAACACGGTTTGTGCTAGCTTCTTGAAACTTGACACAGTAAAGCAGTTTCACGTTCTATCTCTATGTTCTATTTCCTCTGGATGTAGCCCTAAGCAGTGACTGGGGAAAAATACTTTCATTGACAGGGGTTGCCAAGCTTCCAGAAATTACGAGTCTCCAGAAATCTCAGCAACTATGATTTCACCCAACCTGGATGATACTTTCAGGTAATGATCAGTACACTAAGCCCACTTGGTTCGCCAAATTTCGTTCTTCTATGTTGAAGCGTTCGATTCCAGTAACAGTTTGAATTTTGGCGTTTTACTCTGTTTTCTCCTATATTGATAGATGTATTTGGAACTCTAAATCAAACACGGTTTGTGCTAGCTTCTTGAAACTTGACACAATAAAGCAGTTTCAAGTTCTATCTCTATGTTCTGTCTCCTCTTGAGTAGCCCTAAGCAGTGACTGGGGAGAAACACTTTCATTGAAAGGGGTTGCCAAGCTTCCAAAAATTACGAGTCTCCAGAAATCTCAGCATCTATTTTTTCACCCAAACTGGATGATACTTTCAGGTAATGATGAGTACGCTAAGCCCAATGGGTTCCCAAAATTTCGTTCTTCTATGTTGAAGCGTTCGTTTCCAGTAACAGTTTGAATTTTGGCGTTTCACTCTGTTTTCTCCTATATTGATAGATGTATTTGGAACTCTAACCCAAACACGGTTTGTGCTAGCTTCTTGAAACTTGACACAGTAAAGCAGTTTCACGTTCTATCTCTATGTTCTGTTTCCTCTTGATGTAGCACTCAGCAGTGACTGAGGAGAAACACTTTCATTGAAAGGGGTTGCCAAGCTCCCCAAAACTGCGAGTCTCCAGAAATCTCAGCAACTATTTTTTCACCCAAACTGGATGATACTTTCAGGTAATGATCAGTACACTAAGCCCACTTGGTTCCCCAAATTTCGTTCTTTTATGTTGAAGCGTTCACTTCCAGTAACTGTTTGAATTTTGGCGTTTCACTCTGTTTTCTCCTATACTGACAGATGTATTTGGAACTCTAAATCAAACACGGTTTGTGCTAGCTTCTTGAAACTTGACACAGTAAAGCAGTTTCACGTTCTATCTCTATGTTCTGTTTCCTCTGGATGTAGCCATAAGCAGTGACTGGGGAGAAATACTTTCATTGACAGGGGTTGCCAAGCTTCCAGAAATTACGAGTCTCCAGAAATCTCAGCAACTATGATTTCACCCAACCTGGATGATACTTTCAGGTAATGATCAGTACACTAAGCCCACTTGTTTCCCCAAATTTCGTTCTTCTATGTTGAAGCGTTCGTTTCCAGTAACAGTTTGAATTTTGGCGTTTCGCTCTGTTTTCTCCTATACTGACAGATGTATTTGGAACTCTAAATCAAACACGGTTTGTGCTAGCTTCTTGAAACTTGACACAGTAAAGCAGTTTCACGTTCTATCTCTATGTTCTATTTCCTCTTGATGTAGCCCTAAGCAGTGACTGGGGAAAAATACTTTCATTGACAGGGGTTGCCAAGCTTCCAGAAATTACGAGTCTCCAGAAATCTCAGCAACTATGATTTCACCCAACCTGGGTGATACTTTCAGGTAATGATCAGTACACTAAGCCCACTTGGTTCCCCAAATTTCGTTCTTCTATGTTGAAGCGTTCGTTTCCAGTAAGAGTTTGAATTTTGGCGTTTCACTCTATTTTCTCCTATATTGATAGATGTATTTGGAACTCTAAATCAAACACGGTTTGTGCTACCTTCTTCAAACTCGACACAGTAAAGCAGTTTCAAGTTCTAGCTCTATGTTCTGTTTCCTCTTGATGTAGCACTCAGCAGTGACTGAGGAGAAACACTTTCATTGAAAGGGGTTGCCAAGCTTCCCAAAATTGCGAGTCTCCAGAAATCTCAGCAACTATTTTTTAACTCAAACTGGATGATACTTTCAGGTAATGATCAGTACACTAAGCCCACTTGGTTCCCCAAATTTCGTTCTTTTATGTTGAAGCGTTCGCTTCCAGTAACTGTTTGAATTTTGGCGTTTCACTCTGTTTTCTCCTATATTGATAGATGTATTTGGAACTCTAAATCAAACACGGTTTGTGCTAGCTTCTTGAAACTTGACACAGTAAAGCAGTTTCACGTTCTATCTCTATGTTCTGTTTCCTCTGGATGTAGCACTCAGCAGTGACTGAGGAGAAACACTTTCATTGAAAGGGGTTGCCAAGCTTCCCAAAATTGCGAGTCTCCAGAAATCTCAGCAACTATTTTTTCACCCAAACTGGATGATACTTTCAGGTAATGATCAGTACACTAAGCTCACTTGGTTCCCCAAATGTCGTTCTTTTATGTTGAAGCGTTCGCTTCCAGTAACTGTTTGAATTTTGGCGTTTCACTCTGTTTTCTCCTATACTGACAGATGTATTTGGAACTCTAAATCAAACACGGTTTGTGCTAGCTTCTTGAAACTTGACACAGTAAAGCACTTTCACGTTCTATCTCTATATTCTGTTTCCTCTTGCTGTAGCCCTAAGCAGTGACTGAGGAGAAACACTTTCATTGAAAGGGGTTGCCAAGCTTCCCAAAACTGCGAGTCTCCAGAAATCTCAGCATCTATTTTTTCACCCAAACTGGATGATACTTTCAGGTAATGATCAGTACACTATGCCCACTTGGTTCCCCAAATTTCGTTCTTCTATGTTGAAGCGTTCGTTTCCAGTAACAGTTTGAATTTTGGCGTTTCACTCTGTTTTCTCCTATATTGATAGATGTATTTGGAACTCTAAACCAAACACGGTTTGTGCTAGCTTCTTGAAACTTGAAACAGTAAAGCAGTTTCACGTTCTATCTCTATGTTTTCTTTCCTCTTGATGTAGCACTCAGCAGTGACTGAGGAGGAACACTTTCATTGAAAGGGATTGCCAAGCTTCCCAAAATTGCGAGTCTCTAGAAATCTCAGCAAACATTTTTGTACCCAACGTGGATGATACTTTCAGGTAATGATCAGTACACTAAGCTCACTTCGTTCCCCAAATTTTGTTCTTCTATGTTGAAGCGTTCGTTTCCAGTAACAGTTTGAATTTTGGCGTTTCACTCTGTTTTCTCCTATATTGATAGATGTATTGGGAACTCTAAATCAAACACGGTTTGTGCTACCTTCTTCAAACTTGACACCGTAAAGCAGTTTCAAGTTCTATCTCTATGTTCTGTTTTCTCTTGATGTAGCCCTAAGCAGTGACTGGGGAGAAACACTTTCATTGAAAGGGGTTGCCAAGCTTCCCAAAATTGCGAGTCTCCAGAAATCTCAGCAACTATTTTTTCACCCAAACTGGATGATACTTTCAGGTAATGATCAGTACACTGAGCCCACTTGGATCCCCAAATTTCGTTCTTCTATGTTGAAGCGTTCGTTTCCAGTAACAGTTTGAATTTTGGCCTTTCACTCTGTTTTCTCCTATACTGACAGATGTATTTGGAACTCTAAATCAAACACGGTTTGTGCTAGCTTCTTGAAACTTGACACAGTAAAGCAGTTTCACGTTCTATCTCTATGTTCTGTTTCCTCTTGATGTAGCACACAGCAGTGACTGAGGAGAAACACGTTCATTGAAAGGGGTTGCCAAGCTTCCAAAAATTACGATTCCCCAGAAATCTCAGCAACTATTTTTTCACCCAAACTGGATGATACTTTCAGGTAATGATGAGTACACTAAGCCCACTGGGTTCCCCAAATTTCGTTCTTCTAGGTTGAAGCGTTCGTTTCCAGTAACAGTTTGAATTTTGGCGTTTCACTCTGTTTTCTCCTATATTGATAGACGTATTTGGAACTCTAAATCAAACACGGTTTGTGCTACCTTCTTCAAACTTGACACAGTAAAGCAGTTTCAAGTTCTAGCTCTATGTTCTGTTTCCTCTTGATGTAGCACTCAGCAGTGACTGAGGAGAAACACGTTCATTGAAAGGGGTTGCCAAGCTTCCCAAAATTGCGAGTCTCCAGAAATCTCAGCAACTATTTTTTAACCCAAACTGAATGATACTTTCAGGTAATGATCAGTACACTAAGCCCACTTGGTTCCCCAAATTTCGTTCTTCTATGTTGAAGCGTTCGTTTCCAGTAACAGTTTGAATTTTGGCGTTTCACTCTGTTTTCTCCTATATTGATAGATGTATTTGGAACTCTAAACCAAACACGGTTTCTGCTAGCTTCTTGAAACTTGACACAGTAAAGCAGTTTCACGTTCTATCTCTATGTTCTGTTTCCTCTTGATGTAGCACTCAGCAGTGACTGAGGAGAAACACTTTCATTGAAAGGGGTTGCCAAGCTTCCCAAAATTGCGAGTCTCTAGAAATCTCAGCAAACATTTTTGTACCCAACGTGGATGATACTTTCAGGTAATGATCAGTACACTAAGCTCACTTCGTTCCCCAAATTTCGTTCTTCTATGTTGAAGCGTTCGTTTCCAGTAACAGTTTGAATTTTGGCGTTTCACTCTGTTTTCTCCTATATTGATAGATGTATTTGGAACTCTAAATCAAACACGGTTTGTGCTAGCTTCTTGAAACTTGACACAGTAAAGCAGTATCACGTTCTATCTCTATGTTCTGTTTCCTCTGGATGTAGCCCTAAGCAGTGACTGGGGAGAAGTACTTTCATTGACAGGGGTTGCCAAGCTTCCAGAAATTACGAGTCTCCAGAAATCTCAGCGACTATGATTTCACCCAACCTGGATGATACTTTCAGGTAATGATCAGTACACTAAGCCCACTTGGTTCGCCAAATTTCGTTCTTCTATGTTGAAGTGTTCGTTTCCAGTAACAGTTTGAATTTTGGCGTTTCACTCTGTTTTCTCCTATACTGACAGATGTATTTGGAACTCTAAATCAAACACGGTTTGTGCTAGCTTCTTTTAACTTGACACACTAAAGCAGTTTCACGTTCTATCTCTATGTTCTGTTTCCTCTTGATGTAGCCCTAAGCAGTGACTGGGGAGAAATACTTTCATTGAAAGGGGTTGCCAAGCTTCCAGAAATTACGAGTCTCCAGAAATCTCAGCAACTATGATTTCACCCATACTGGATGATACTTTCAGGTAATGATCAGTACACTAAGCCCACTTGGTTCGCCAAATTTCGTTCTTCTATGTTGAAGCGTTCGTTTCCAGTAACAGTTTGAATTTTGGCGTTTCACTCTGTTTTCTCCTATATTGATAGATGTATTTGGAACTCTAAACCAAACACGGTTAGTGCTAGCTTCTTGAAACTCGACACAGTAAAGCAGTTTCACGTTCTATCTCTATGTTCTGTTTCCTCTTCGATGTAGCACTCAGCAGTGACTGAGGAGAAACACTTTCATTGAAAGGGGTTGCCAAGCTTCCCAAAATTGCGAGTCTCCAGAAATCTCAGCAACTATTTTTTAACCCAAACTGAATGATACTTTCAGGTAATGATCAGTACACTAAGCCCACTTGGTTCCCCAAATTTCGTTCTTCTATGTTGAAGTGTTCGTTTCCAGTAACAGTTTGAATTTTGGCGTTTCACTCTGTTTTCTCCTATATTGATAGATGTATTTGGAACTCTAAACCAAACACGGTTTGTGCTAGCTTCTTGAAACTTGACACAGTAAAGCAGTTTCACGTTCTATCTCTATGTTCTGTTTCCTCTTGATGTAGCACTCAGCAGTGACTGAGGAGAAACACTTTCATTGAAAGGGGTTGCCAAGCTTCCCAAAATTGCGAGTCTCCAGAAATCTCAGCAACTATTTTTTAACCCAAACTGGATGATACTTTCAGGTAATGATCAGTACACTAAGCTCACTTGGTTCCCCAAATTTCGTTCTTTTATGTTGAAGCGTTCGCTTCCAGTAACTGTTTGAATTTTGGCGTTTCACTCTGTTTTCTCCTATATTGATAGATGTATTTGGAACTCTAAACCAAACACGGTTTGTGCTAGCTTCTTGAAACTTGACACAGTAAAGCAGTTTCACGTTCTATCTCTATGTTCTGTTTCCTCTTGATGTAGCACTCAGCAGTGACTGAGGAGAAACACTTTCATTGAAAGGGGTTGCCAAGCTTCCCAAAATTGCGAGTCTCCAGAAATCTCAGCAACTATTTTTTAACCCAAACTGGATGATACTTTCAGGTAGTGATCAGTACACTAAGCTCACTTGGTTCCCCAAATTTCGTTCTTTTATGTTGAAGCGTTCGCTTCCAGTAACTGTTTGAATTTTGGCGTTTCACTCTGTTTTCTCCTATACTGACAGATGTATTTGGAACTCTAAATCAAACACGGTTTGTGCTAGCTTCTTGAAACTTGACACAGTAAAGCACTTTCACGTTCTATCTCTATGTTCTGTTTCCTCTGGATGTAGCCCTAAGCAGTGACTGGGGAGAAATACTTTCATTGACAGGGGTTGCCAAGCTTCCAGAAATTACGAGTCTCCAGAAATCTCAGCAACTATGATTTCCCCCAACCTGGATGATACTTTCAGGTAATGATCAGTACACTAAGCCCACTTGGTTCCCCAAATTTCGTTCTTCTATGTTGAAGCGTTCGATTCCAGTAACAGTTTGAATTTTGGCGTTTTACTCTGTTTTCTCCTATATTGATAGATGTATTTGGAACTCTAAATCAAACACGGTTTGTGCTAGCTTCTTGAAACTTGACACAGTAAAGCAGTTTCAAGTTCTATCTCTATTTTTTCTTTCCTCTTGATGTAGCACTCAGCAGTGACTTAGGAGAAACACTTTCATTGAAAGGGGTTGCCAAGCTTCCAGAAATTACGAGTCTCCAGAAATCTCAGCAACTATGATTTCACCCAAACTGGATGATACTTTCAGGTAATGATCAGTACACTAAGCCCACTTGGTTCCCCAAATTTCGTTCTTCTATGTTGATGCGTTCGCTTCCAGTAACTGTTTGAATTTTGGCGTTTCACTCTGTTTTCTCCTATACTGACAGATGTATTTGGAACTCTAAATCAAACACGGTTTGTGCTAGCTTCTTGAAACTTGACACAGTAAAGCAGTTTCACGTTCTATCACTATGTTCTGTTTCCTCTGGATGTAGCCCTAAGCAGTGACTGGGGAAAAATACTTTCATTGACAGAGGTTGCCAAGCTTCCAGAAATTACGAGTCTCCAGAAATCTCAGCAACTATGATTTCACCCAAACTGGATGATACTTTCAGGTAATGATCAGTACACTAAGCCCACTTGGTTCCCCAAATTTCGTTCTTCTATGTTGAAGCGTTCGTTTTCAGTAACAGTTTGAATTTTGGCGTTTCACTCTGTTTTCTACTATACTGACAGATGTATTTGGAACTCTAAACCAAACACGGTTTGTGCTAGCTTCTTGAAACTTGACACAGTAAAGCAGTTTCACGTTCTATATATATGTTCTGTTTCCTCTTGATGTAGCACTCAGCAGTGACTGAGGAGAAACACTTTCATTGAAAGGGGTTGCCAAGCTTCCCAAAATTGCGAGTCTCCAGAAATCTCAGCAACTATTTTTTAACCCAAACTGGATGATACTTTCAGGTAATGATCAGTACACTAAGCCCACTTGGTTCCCCAAATTTCGTTCTTCTATGTTAAAGCGTTCGTTTCCAGTAACAGTTTGAATTTTGGCGTTTCACTCTGTTTTCTCCTATATTGATAGATGTATTTGGAACTCTAAACCAAACACGGTTTGTGCTAGCTTCTTGAAACTTGACACAGTAAAGCAGTTTCACGTTCTATCTCTATGTTCTGTTTCCTCTTGATGTAGCACTCAGCAGTGACTGAGGAGAAACACTTTCATTGAAAGGGGTTGCCAAGCATCCCAAAATTGCGAGTCTCCAGAAATCTCAGCAACTATTTTTTAACCCAAACTGGATGATACTTTCAGGTAATGATCAGTACACTAAGCTCACTTGGTTCCCCAAATTTCGTTCTTTTATGTTGAAGCGTTCGCTTCCAGTAACTGTTTGAATTTTGGCGTTTCACTCTGTTTTCTCCTATACTGACAGATGTATTTGGAACTCTAAATCAAACACGGTTTGTGCTAGCTTCTTGAAACTTGACACAGTAAAGCAGTTTCACGTTCTATCTCTATGTTCTGTTTCCTCTGGATGTAGCCCTAAGCAGTGACTGGGGAGAAATACTTTCATTGACAGGGGTTGCCAAGCTTCCAGAAATTACGAGTCTCCAGAAATCTCAGCAACTATGATTACACCCAACCTGGATGATACTTTCAGGTAATGATCAGTACACTAAGCCCACTTGGTTCGCCAAATTTCGTTCTTCTATGTTGAAGCGTTCGTTTCCAGTAACAGTTTGAATTTTGGCGTTTCGCTCTGTTTTCTCCTATATTGATAGATGTATTTGGAACTCTAAACCAAACACGGTTTGTGCTAGCTTCTTGAAACTTGACACAGTAAAGCAGTTTTACGTTCTATCTCTATGTTCTGTTTCCTCTTGATGTAGCACTCAGCAGTGACTGAGGAGAAACACTTTCATTGAAAGGGGTTGCCAAGCTTCCCAAAATTGCGAGTCTCCAGAAATCTCAGCAACTATTTTTTAACCCAAACTGGATGATACTTTCAGGTAATGATCAGTACACTAAGCCCACTTGGTTCCCCAAATTTCGTTCTTCTATGTTAAAGCGTTCGTTTCTAGTAACAGTTTGAATTTTGGCGTTTCACTCTGTTTTCTCCTATATTGATACATGTATTTGGAAATCTAAACCAAACATGGTTTGTGCTAGCTTCTTGAAACTTGACACAGTAAAGCAGTTTCACGTTCTATCTCTATGTTCTGTTTCCTCTTGATGTAGCACTCAGCAGTGACTGAGGAGAAACACTTTCATTGAAAGGGGTTGCCAAGCTTCCCAAAATTGCGAGTCTCCAGAAATCTCAGCAACTATTTTTTCACCCAAGCTGGATGATACTTTCAGGTAATGATCAGTACACTAAGCTCACTTGGTTCCCCAAATTTCGTTCTTTTATGTTGAAGCGTTCGCTTCCAGTAACTGTTTGAATTTTGGCGTTTCACTCTGATTTCTCCTATACTGACAGATGTATTTGGAACTCTAAATCAAACACGGTTTGTGCTAGCTTCTTGAAACTTGACACAGTAAAGCAGTTTCACGTTCTATCTCTATGTTCTATTTCCTCTGGATGTAGCCGTAAGCAGTGACTGGGGAGAAATACTTTCATTGACAGGGGTTGCCAAGCTTCCAGAAATTACGAGTCTCCAGAAATCTCAGCAACTATGATTTCACCCAACCTGGATGATACTTTCAGGTAATGATCAGTACCCTAAGCCCACTTGTTTCCCCAAATTTCGTTCTTCTAAGTTGAAGCGTTCGTTTCCAGTAACAGTTTGAATTTTGGCGTTTCACTCTGTTTTCTCCTATATTGATAGATGTATTTGGAACTCTAAACCAAACACGGTTTGTGCTAGCTTCTTGAAACTTGACACAGTAAAGCAGTTTTACGTTCTGTCTCTATGTTCTGTTTCCTCTTGATGTAGCACTCAGCAGTGACTGAGGAGAAACACTTTCATTGAAAGGGGTTGCCAAGCTTCCCAAAATTGCGAGTCTCCAGAAATCTCAGCAACTATTTTTTCACCCAAACTGGATGATACTTTCAGGTAATGATCAGTACACTAAGCTCACTTGGTTCCCCAAATTTCGTTCTTTTATGTTGAAGCGTTCGCTTCCAGTAACTGTTTGAATTTTGGCATTTCACTCTGTTTTCTCCTATACTGACAGATGTATTTGGAACTCTAAATCAAACACGGTTTGTGCTAGCTTCTTGAAACTTGACACAGTAAAGCAGTTTCACGTTCTATCTCTGTGTTCTATTTCCTCTGGATGTAGCCCTAAGCAGTGACTGGGGAAAAATACTTTCATTGACAGGGGTTGCCAAGCTTCCAGAAATTACGAGTCTCCAGAAATCTCAGCAACTATGATTTCACCCAACCTGGGTGATACTTTCAGGTAATGATCAGTACACTAAGCTCACTTGGTTCCCCAAATTTCTTTCTTTTATGTTGAAGCGTTCGCTTCCAGTAACTGTTTGAATTTTGGCGTTTCACTCTGTTTTCTCCTATATTGATAGATGTATTTGGAACTCTAAACCAAACACGGTTTGGGCTAGCTTCTTGAAACTTGACACACTAAAGCAGTTTCACGTTCTATCTCTATGTTGTGTTTCCTCTTGATGTAGCACTCAGCAGTGACTGAGGAGAAACACTTTCATTGAAAGGGGTTGCCAAGCTTCCCAAAATTGCGAGTCTCCAGAAATCTCAGCAACTATTTTTTCACCCAAACTGGATGATACTTTCAGTTAATGATCAGTACACTAAGCTCACTTGGTTCCCCAAATTTCGTTCTTTTATGTTGAAGCGTTCGCTTCCAGTAACTGTTTGAATTTTGGCGTTTCACTCTGTTTTCTCCTATACTGACAGATGTATTTGGAACTCTAAATCAAACACGGTTTGTGCTAGCTTCTTGAACTTGACACAGTAAAGCAGTTTCACGTTCTATCTCTATGTTCTGTTTCCTCTGGATGTAGCACTCAGCAGTGACTGAGGAGAAACACTTTCATTGAAAGGGGTTGCCAAGCTTCCCAAAATTGCGAGTCTCTAGAAATCTCAGCAACTATTTTTTCACCCAAAGTGGATGATACTTTCAGGTAATGATCAGTACACTAAGCTCACTTAGTTAACCAAATTTCGTTCTTCTATGTTGAAGCGTTCGTTTCCAGTAACAGTTTGAATTTTGGCGTTTTACTCTGTTATCTCCTATATTGATAGATGTATTTGGAACTCTAAATCAAACACGGTTTGTGCTAGCTTCTTGAAACTTGACACAATAAAGCAGTTTCAAGTTCTATCTCTATGTTCTGTCTCCTCTTGATGTAGCCCTAAGCAGTGACTGGGGAGAAACACTTTCATTGAAAGGGGTTGCAAAGCTTCCCAAAATTGCGAGTCTCCAGAAATCTCAGCAACTATTTTTTAACCCAAACTGGATGATACTTTCAGGTAATGATCAGTACACTAAGCTCACTTGGTTCCCCAAATTTCGTTCTTTTATGTTGAAGCGTTCGCTTCCAATAACTGTTTGAATTTTGGCGTTTCACTCTGTTTTCTCCTATACTGACAGATGTATTTGGAACTCTAAATCAAACACGGTTTGTGCTAGCTTCTTGAAACTTGACACAGTAAAGCACTTTCACGTTCTATCTCTATGTTCTGTTTCCTCTGGATGTAGCCCTAAGCAGTGACTGGGGAGAAATACTTTCATTGACAGGGGTTGCCAAGCTTCCAGAAATTACGAGTCTCCAGAAATCTCAGCAACTATGATTTCACCCAAACTGGATGATACTTTCAGGTAATGATCAGTAAACTAAGCCCACTTGGTTCCCCAAATTTCGTTCTTCTATGTTGAAGCGTTCGATTCCAGTAACAGTTTGAATTTTGGCGTTTTACTCTGTTTTCTCCTATATTGATAGATGTATTTGGAACTCTAAATCAAACACGGTTTGTGCTAGCTTCTTGAAACTTGACACAATAAAGCAGTTTCAAGTTCTATCTCTATGTTCTGTCTCCTCTTGATATAGCCCTAAGCAGTGACTGGGGAGAAACACTTTCATTGAAAGGGGTTGCCAAGCTTCCAAAAATTACGAGTCTCCAGAAATCTCAGCATCTATTTTTTCACCCAAACTGGATGATACTTTCAGGTAATGATGAGTACGCTAAGCCCACTGGGTTCCCAAAATTTCGTTCTTCTATGTTGAAGCGTTCGTTTCCAGTAACAGTTTGAATTTTGGCGTTTCACTCTGTTTTCTCCTATATTGATAGATGTATTTGGAACTCTAACCCAAACACGGTTTGTGCTAGCTTCTTGAAACTTGACACAGTAAAGCAGTTTCACGTTCTATCTCTATGTTTTCTTTCCTCTTGATGTAGCACTCAGCAGTGACTTAGGAGAAACACTTTCATTGAAAGGGGTTGCCAAGCTTCCAGAAATTACGAGTCTCCAGAAATCTCAGCAACTATGATTTCACCCAAACTGGATGATACTTTCAGGTAATGATCAGTACACTAAGCCCACTTGGTTCCCCAAATTTCGTTCTTCTATGTTGATGCGTTCGCTTCCAGTAACTGTTTGAATTTTGGCGTTTCACTCTGTTTTCTCCTATACTGACAGATGTATTTGGAACTCTAAATCAAACACGGTTTGTGCTAGCTTCTTGAAACTTGACACAGTAAAGCAGTTTCACGTTCTATCTCGATGTTCTGTTTCCTCTGGATGTAGCCCTAAGCAGTGACTGGGGAAAAATACTTTCATTGACAGAGGTTGCCAAGCTTCCAGAAATTACGAGTCTCCAGAAATCTCAGCAACTATGATTTCACCCAAACTGGATGATACTTTCAGGTAATGATCAGTACACTAAGCTCACTTGGTTCCCCAAATTTCGTTCTTTTATGTTGAAGCGTTCGATTCCAGTAACTGTTTGAATTTTGGTGTTTTACTCTGTTTTCTCCTATATTGATAGATGTATTTGGAACTCTAAATCAAACACGGTTTGTGCTAGCTTCTTGAAACTTGACACAGTAAAGCAGTTTCACGTTCTATCTCTATGTTCTGTCTCCTCTTGATGTAGCCCTAAGCAGTGACTGGGGAGAAACACTTTCATTGAAAGGGGTTGCCAAGCTTCCAAAAATTACGAGTCTCCAGAAATCTCAGCATCTATTTTTTCACCCAAACTGGATGATACTTTCAGGTAATGATGAGTACGCTAAGCCCACTGGGTTCCCCAAATTTCGTTCTTCTATGTTGAAGCGTTCGTTTCCAGTAACAGTTTGAATTTTGGCGTTTCACTCTGTTTTCTCCTATATTGATAGATGTATTTAGAACTCTAAACCAAACACGGTTTGTGCTAGCTTCTTGAAACTTGACACAGTAAAGCAGTTTCACGTTCTATATATATGTTCTGTTTCCTCTTGATGTAGCACTCAGCAGTGACTGAGGAGAAACACTTTCATTGAAAGGGGTTGCCAAGCTTCCCAAAATTGCGAGTCTCCAGAAATCTCAGCAACTATTTTTTAACCCAAACTGGATGATACTTTCAGGTAATGATCAGTACACTAAGCCCACTTGGTTCCCCAAATTTCGTTCTTCTATGTTAAAGCGTTCGTTTCCAGTAACAGTTTGAATTTTGGCATTTCACTCTGTTTTCTCCTATATTGATACATGTATTTGGAACTCTAAACCAAACACGGTTTGTGCTAGCTTCTTGAAACTTGACACAGTAAAGGAGTTTCACGTTCTATCTCTATGTTGTGTTTCCTCTTGATGTAGCACTCAGCAGTGACTGAGGAGAAACACTTTCATTGAAAGGGGTTGCCAAGCTTCCCAAAATTGCGAGTCTCCAGAAATCTCAGCAACTATTTTTTCACCCAAACTGGATGATACTTTCAGGTAATGATCAGTACACTAAGCTCACTTGGTTCCCCAAATTTCGTTCTTTTATGTTGAAGCGTTCGCTTCCAGTAACTGTTTGAATTTTGGCGTTTCACTCTGTTTTCTCCTATACTGACAGATGTATTTGGAACTCTAAATCAAACACGGTTTGTGCTAGCTTCTTGAAACTTGACACAGTAAAGCAGTTTCACGTTCTATCTCTATGTTCTGTTTCCTCTGGATGTAGCACTCAGCAGTGACTGAGGAGAAACACTTTCATTGAAAGGGGTTGCCAAGCTTCCCAAATTGCGAGTCTCTAGAAATCTCAGCAACTATTTTTTCACCCAAAGTGGATGATACTTTCAGGTAATGATCAGTACACTAAGCTCAATTGGTTCCCCAAATTTCGTTCTTTTATGTTGAAGCGTTCGCTTCCAGTAACTGTTTGAATTTTGGCGTTTCACTCTGTTTCCTCCTATACTGACAGATGTATTTGGAACCCTAAATCAAACACGGTTTGTGCTAGCTTCTTGAAACTTGACACACTAAAGCAGTTTCACGTTCTATCTCGATGTTCTGTTTCCTCTTGATGTAGCACTCAGCAGTGACTGAGGAGAAACACTTTCATTGAAAGGGGTTGCCAAGCTTCCCAATATTGCGAGTCTCCAGAAATTTCAGCAACTATTTTTTCACCCAAACTGGATGATACTTTCAGGTAATGATCAGTACACTAAGCTCACTTGGTTCCCCAAATTTCGTTCTTTTATGTTGAAGCGTTCGATTCCAGTAACTGTTTGAATTTTGGTGTTTTACTCTGTTTTCTCCTATATTGATAGATGTATTTGGAACTCTAAATCAAACACGGTTTGTGCTAGCTTCTTGAAACTTGACACAGTAAAGCAGTTTCACGTTCTATCTCTATGTTCTGTCTCCTCTTGATGTAGCCCTAAGCAGTGACTGGGGAGAAACACTTTCATTGAAAGGGGTTGCCAAGCTTCCAAAAATTACGAGTCTCCAGAAATCTCAGCATCTATTTTTTCACCCAAACTGGATGATACTTTCAGGTAATGATGAGTACGCTAAGCCCACTGGGTTCCCCAAATTTCGTTCTTCTATGTTGAAGCGTTCGTTTCCAGTAACAGTTTGAATTTTGGCGTTTCACTCTGTTTTCTCCTATATTGATAGATGTATTTGGAACTCTAACCCAAACACGGTTTGTGCTAGCTTCTTGAAACTTGACACAGTAAAGCAGTTTCACGTTCTATCTCTATGTTCTGTTTCCTCTTGATGTAGCACTCAGCAGTGACTGAGGAGAAACACTTTCATTGAAAGGGGTTGCCAAGCTCCCCAAAACTGCGAGTCTCCAGAAATCTCAGCAACTATTTTTTCACCCAAACTGGATGATACTTTCAGGTAATGATCAGTACACTAAGCTCACTTGGTTCCCCAAATTTCGTTCTTTTATGTTGAAGCGTTCACTGCCAGTAACTGTTTGAATTTTGGCGTTTCACTCTGTTTTCTCCTATACTGACAGATGTATTTGGAACTCTAAATCAAACACGGTTTGTGCTAGCTTCTTGAAACTTGACACAGTAAAGCAGTTTCAAGTTCTATCTCTATGTTTTCTTTCCTCTTGATGTAGCACTCAGCAGTGACTTAGGAGAAACACTTTCATTGAAAGGGGTTGCCAAGCTTCCAGAAATTACGAGTCTCCAGAAATCTCAGCAACTATGATTTCACCCAAACTGGATGATACTTTCAGGTAATGATCAGTACACTAAGCCCACTTGGTTCGCCAAATTTCGTTCTTCTATGTTGATGCGTTCGCTTCCAGTAACTGTTTGAATTTTGGCGTTTCACTCTGTTTTCTCCTATACTGACAGATGTATTTGGAACTCTAAATCAAACACGGTTTGTGCTAGCTTCTTGAAACTTGACACAGTAAAGCAGTTTCACGTTCTATCTCGATGTTCTGTTTCCTCTGGATGTAGCCCTAAGCAGTGACTGGGGAAAAATACTTTCATTGACAGAGGTTGCCAAGCTTCCAGAAATTACGAGTCTCCAGAAATCTCAGCAACTATGATTTCACCCAAACTGGATGATACTTTCAGGTAATGATCAGTACACTAAGCCCACTTGGTTCCCCAAATTTCGTTCTTCTATGTTGAAGCGTTCGTTTTCAGTAACAGTTTGAATTTTGGCGTTTCACTCTGTTTTCTCCTATATTGATAGATGTATTTGGAACTCTAACCCAAACACGGTTTGTGCTAGCTTCTTGAAACTTGACACAGTAAAGCAGTTTCACGTTCTATCTCTATGTTCTGTCTCCTCTTGATGTAGCCCTAAGCAGTGACTGGGGAGAAACACTTTCATTGAAAGGGGTTGCCAAGCTTCCAAAAATTACGAGTCTCCAGAAATCTCAGCATCTATTTTTTCACCCAAACTTGATGATACTTTCAGGTAATGATGAGTACGCTAAGCCCACTGGGTTCCCCAAATTTCGTTTTTCTATGTTGAAGCGTTCGTTTCCAGTAACAGTTTGAATTTTGGCGTTTCACTCTGTTTTCTCCTATATTGATAGATGTATTTGGAACTCTAAACCAAACACGGTTTGTGCTAGCTTCTTGAAACTTGACACAGTAAAGCAGTTTCACGTTCTATATATATGTTCTGTTTCCTCTTGATGTAGCACTCAGCAGTGACTGAGGAGAAACACTTTCATTGAAAGGGGTTGCCAAGCTTCCCAAAATTGCGAGTCTCCAGAAATCTCAGCAACTATTTTTTAACCCAAACTGGATGATACTTTCAGGTAATGATCAGTACACTAAGCCCACTTGGTTCCCCAAATTTCGTTCTTCTATGTTAAAGCGTTCGTTTCCAGTAACAGTTTGAATTTTGGCATTTCACTCTGTTTTCTCCTATATTGATACATGTATTTGGAACTCTAAACCAAACACGGTTTGTGCTAGCTTCTTGAAACTTGACACAGTAAAGGAGTTTCACGTTCTATCTCTATGTTGTGTTTCCTCTTGATGTAGCACTCAGCAGTGACTGAGGAGAAACACTTTCATTGAAAGGGGTTGCCAAGCTTCCCAAAATTGCGAGTCTCCAGAAATCTCAGCAACTATTTTTTCACCCAAACTGGATGATACTTTCAGGTAATGATCAGTACACTAAGCTCACTTGGTTCCCCAAATTTCGTTCTTTTATGTTGAAGCGTTCGCTTCCAGTAACTGTTTGAATTTTGGCGTTTCACTCTGTTTTCTCCTATACTGACAGATGTATTTGGAACTCTAAATCAAACACGGTTTGTGCTAGCTTCTTGAAACTTGACACAGTAAAGCAGTTTCACGTTCTATCTCTATGTTCTGTTTCCTCTGGATGTAGCACTCAGCAGTGACTGAGGAGAAACACTTTCATTGAAAGGGGTTGCCAAGCTTCCCAAATTGCGAGTCTCTAGAAATCTCAGCAACTATTTTTTCACCCAAAGTGGATGATACTTTCAGGTAATGATCAGTACACTAAGCTCAATTGGTTCCCCAAATTTCGTTCTTTTATGTTGAAGCGTTCGCTTCCAGTAACTGTTTGAATTTTGGCGTTTCACTCTGTTTCCTCCTATACTGACAGATGTATTTGGAACCCTAAATCAAACACGGTTTGTGCTAGCTTCTTGAAACTTGACACACTAAAGCAGTTTCACGTTCTATCTCGATGTTCTGTTTCCTCTTGATGTAGCACTCAGCAGTGACTGAGGAGAAACACTTTCATTGAAAGGGGTTGCCAAGCTTCCCAATATTGCGAGTCTCCAGAAATTTCAGCAACTATTTTTTCACCCAAACTGGATGATACTTTCAGGTAATGATCAGTACACTAAGCTCACTTGGTTCCCCAAATTTCGTTCTTTTATGTTGAAGCGTTCGATTCCAGTAACTGTTTGAATTTTGGTGTTTTACTCTGTTTTCTCCTATATTGATAGATGTATTTGGAACTCTAAATCAAACACGGTTTGTGCTAGCTTCTTGAAACTTGACACAGTAAAGCAGTTTCACGTTCTATCTCTATGTTCTGTCTCCTCTTGATGTAGCCCTAAGCAGTGACTGGGGAGAAACACTTTCATTGAAAGGGGTTGCCAAGCTTCCAAAAATTACGAGTCTCCAGAAATCTCAGCATCTATTTTTTCACCCAAACTGGATGATACTTTCAGGTAATGATGAGTACGCTAAGCCCACTGGGTTCCCCAAATTTCGTTCTTCTATGTTGAAGCGTTCGTTTCCAGTAACAGTTTGAATTTTGGCGTTTCACTCTGTTTTCTCCTATATTGATAGATGTATTTGGAACTCTAACCCAAACACGGTTTGTGCTAGCTTCTTGAAACTTGACACAGTAAAGCAGTTTCACGTTCTATCTCTATGTTCTGTTTCCTCTTGATGTAGCACTCAGCAGTGACTGAGGAGAAACACTTTCATTGAAAGGGGTTGCCAAGCTCCCCAAAACTGCGAGTCTCCAGAAATCTCAGCAACTATTTTTTCACCCAAACTGGATGATACTTTCAGGTAATGATCAGTACACTAAGCTCACTTGGTTCCCCAAATTTCGTTCTTTTATGTTGAAGCGTTCACTTCCAGTAACTGTTTGAATTTTGGCGTTTCACTCTGTTTTCTCCTATACTGACAGATGTATTTGGAACTCTAAATCAAACACGGTTTGTGCTAGCTTCTTGAAACTTGACACAGTAAAGCAGTTTCAAGTTCTATCTCTATGTTTTCTTTCCTCTTGATGTAGCACTCAGCAGTGACTTAGGAGAAACACTTTCATTGAAAGGGGTTGCCAAGCTTCCAGAAATTACGAGTCTCCAGAAATCTCAGCAACTATGATTTCACCCAAACTGGATGATACTTTCAGGTAATGATCAGTACACTAAGCCCACTTGGTTCGCCAAATTTCGTTCTTCTATGTTGATGCGTTCGCGTCCAGTAACTGTTTGAATTTTGGCGTTTCACTCTGTTTTCTCCTATACTGACAGATGTATTTGGAACTCTAAATCAAACACGGTTTGTGCTAGCTTCTTGAAACTTGACACAGAAAAGCAGTTTCACGTTCTATCACTATGTTCTGTTTCCTCTGGATGTAGCCCTAAGCAGTGACTGGGGAAAAATACTTTCATTGACAGAGGTTGCCAAGCTTCCAGAAATTACGAGTCTCCAGAAATCTCAGCAACTATTTTTTAACCCAAACTGGATGATACTTTCAGGTAATGATCAGTACACTAAGCCCACTTGGTTCCCCAAATTTCGTTCTTCTATGTTGAAGCGTTCGTTTTCAGTAACAGTTTGAATTTTGGCGTTTCACTCTGTTTTCTCCTATATTGATAGATGTATTTGGAACTCTAACCCAAACACGGTTTGTGCTAGCTTCTTGAAACTTGACACAGTAAAGCAGTTTCACGTTCTATCTCTATGTTCTGTCTCCTCTTGATGTAGCCCTAAGCAGTGACTGGGGAGAAACACTTTCATTGAAAGGGGTTGCCAAGCTTCCAAAAATTACGAGTCTCCAGAAATCTCAGCATCCATTTTTTCACCCAAACTGGATGATACTTTCAGGTAATGATGAGTACGCTAAGCCCACTGGGTTCCCAAAATTTCGTTCTTCTATGTTGAAGCGTTCGTTTCCAGTAACAGTTTGAATTTTGGCGTTTCACTCTGTTTTCTCCTATATTGATAGATGTATTTGGAACTCTAACCCAAACACGGTTTGTGCTAGCTTCTTGAAACTTGACACAGTAAAGCAGTTTCACGTTCTATATATATGTTCTGTTTCCTCTTGATGTAGCACTCAGCAGTGACTGAGGAGAAACACTTTCATTGAAAGGGGTTGCCAAGCTTCCCAAAATTGCGAGTCTCCAGAAATCACAGCAACTATTTTTTAACCCAAACTGGATGATACTTTCAGGTAATGATCAGTACACTAAGCCCACTTGGTTCCCCAAATTTCGTTCTTCTATGTTAAAGCGTTCGTTTCCAGTAACAGTTTGAATTTTGGCATTTCACTCTGTTTTCTCCTATATTGATACATGTATTTGGAACTCTAAACCAAACACGGTTTGTGCTAGCTTCTTGAAACTTGACACAGTAAAGGAGTTTCACGTTCTATCTCTATGTTGTGTTTCCTCTTGATGTAGCACTCAGCAGTGACTGAGGAGAAACACTTTCATTGAAAGGGGTTGCCAAGCTTCCCAAAATTGCGAGTCTCCAGAAATCTCAGCAACTATTTTTTCACCCAAACTGGATGATACTTTCAGGTAATGATCAGTACACTAAGCTCACTTGGTTCCCCAAATTTCGTTCTTTTATGTTGAAGCGTTCGCTTCCAGTAACTGTTTGAATTTTGGCGTTTCACTCTGTTTTCTCCTATACTGACAGATGTATTTGGAACTCTAAATCAAACACGGTTTGTGCTAGCTTCTTGAAACTTGACACAGTAAAGCAGTTTCACGTTCTATCTCTATGTTCTGTTTCCTCTGGATGTAGCACTCAGCAGTGACTGAGGAGAAACACTTTCATTGAAAGGGGTTGCCAAGCTTCCCAAATTGCGAGTCTCTAGAAATCTCAGCAACTATTTTTTCACCCAAAGTGGATGATACTTTCAGGTAATGATCAGTACACTAAGCTCACTTGGTTCCCCAAATTTCGTTCTTTTATGTTGAAGCGTTCGCTTCCAGTAACTGTTTGAATTTTGGCGTTTCACTCTGTTTCCTCCTATACTGACAGATGTATTTGGAACCCTAAATCAAACACGTTTTGTGCTAGCTTCTTGAAACTTGACACACTAAAGCAGTTTCACGTTCTATCTCGATGTTCTGTTTCCTCTTGATGTAGCACTCAGCAGTGACTGAGGAGAAACACTTTCATTGAAAGGGGTTGCCAAGCTTCCCAATATTGCGAGTCTCCAGAAATTTCAGCAACTATTTTTTCACCCAAACTGGATGATACTTTCAGGTAATGATCAGTACACTAAGCTCACTTGGTTCCCCAAATTTCGTTCTTTTATGTTGAAGCGTTCGATTCCAGTAACTGTTTGAATTTTGGTGTTTTACTCTGTTTTCTCCTATATTGATAGATGTATTTGGAACTCTAAATCAAACACGGTTTGTGCTAGCTTCTTGAAACTTGACACAATAAAGCAGTTTCAAGTTCTATCTCTATGTTCTGTCTCCTCTTGGTGTAGCCCTAAGCAGTGACTGGGGAGAAACACTTTCATTGAAAGGGGTTGCCAAGCTTCCAAAAATTACGAGTCTCCAGAAATCTCAGCATCTATTTTTTCACCCAAACTGGATGATACTTTCAGGTAATGATGAGTACGCTAAGCCCACTGGGTTCCCCAAATTTCGTTCTTCTATGTTGAAGCGTTCGTTTCCAGTAACAGTTTGAATTTTGGCGTTTCACTCTGTTTTCTCCTATATTGATAGATGTATTTGGAACTCTAACCCAAACACGGTTTGTGCTAGCTTCTTGAAACTTGACACAGTAAAGCAGTTTCACGTTCTATCTCTATGTTCTGTTTCCTCTTGATGTAGCACTCAGCAGTGACTGAGGAGAAACACTTTCATTGAAAGGGGTTGCCAAGCTCCCCAAAACTGCGAGTCTCCAGAAATCTCAGCAACTATTTTTTCACCCAAACTGGATGATACTTTCAGGTAATGATCAGTACACTAAGCTCACTTGGTTCCCCAAATTTCGTTCTTTTATGTTGAAGCGTTCACTTCCAGTAACTGTTTGAATTTTGGCGTTTCACTCTGTTTTCTCCTATACTGACAGATGTATTTGGAACTCTAAATCAAACACGGTTTGTGCTAGCTTCTTGAAACTTGACACAGTAAAGCAGTTTCAAGTTCTATCTCTATGTTTTCTTTCCTCTTGATGTAGCACTCAGCAGTGACTTAGGAGAAACACTTTCATTGAAAGGGGTTGCCAAGCTTCCAGAAATTACGAGTCTCCAGAAATCTCAGCAACTATGATTTCACCCAAACTGGATGATACTTTCAGGTAATGATCAGTACACTAAGCCCACTTGGTTCGCCAAATTTCGTTCTTCTATGTTGATGCGTTCGCGTCCAGTAACTGTTTGAATTTTGGCGTTTCACTCTGTTTTCTCCTATACTGACAGATGTATTTGGAACTCTAAATCAAACACGGTTTGTGCTAGCTTCTTGAAACTTGACACAGAAAAGCAGTTTCACGTTCTATCACTATGTTCTGTTTCCTCTGGATGTAGCCCTAAGCAGTGACTGGGGAAAAATACTTTCATTGACAGAGGTTGCCAAGCTTCCAGAAATTACGAGTCTCCAGAAATCTCAGCAACTATTTTTTAACCCAAACTGGATGATACTTTCAGGTAATGATCAGTACACTAAGCCCACTTGGTTCCCCAAATTTCGTTCTTCTATGTTGAAGCGTTCGTTTTCAGTAACAGTTTGAATTTTGGCGTTTCACTCTGTTTTCTCCTATATTGATAGATGTATTTGGAACTCTAACCCAAACACGGTTTGTGCTAGCTTCTTGAAACTTGACACAGTAAAGCAGTTTCACGTTCTATCTCTATGTTCTGTCTCCTCTTGATGTAGCCCTAAGCAGTGACTGGGGAGAAACACTTTCATTGAAAGGGGTTGCCAAGCTTCCAAAAATTACGAGTCTCCAGAAATCTCAGCATCCATTTTTTCACCCAAACTGGATGATACTTTCAGGTAATGATGAGTACGCTAAGCCCACTGGGTTCCCAAAATTTCGTTCTTCTATGTTGAAGCGTTCGTTTCCAGTAACAGTTTGAATTTTGGCGTTTCACTCTGTTTTCTCCTATATTGATAGATGTATTTGGAACTCTAACCCAAACACGGTTTGTGCTAGCTTCTTGAAACTTGACACAGTAAAGCAGTTTCACGTTCTATATATATGTTCTGTTTCCTCTTGATGTAGCACTCAGCAGTGACTGAGGAGAAACACTTTCATTGAAAGGGGTTGCCAAGCTTCCCAAAATTGCGAGTCTCCAGAAATCACAGCAACTATTTTTTAACCCAAACTGGATGATACTTTCAGGTAATGATCAGTACACTAAGCCCACTTGGTTCCCCAAATTTCGTTCTTCTATGTTAAAGCGTTCGTTTCCAGTAACAGTTTGAATTTTGGCATTTCACTCTGTTTTCTCCTATATTGATACATGTATTTGGAACTCTAAACCAAACACGGTTTGTGCTAGCTTCTTGAAACTTGACACAGTAAAGGAGTTTCACGTTCTATCTCTATGTTGTGTTTCCTCTTGATGTAGCACTCAGCAGTGACTGAGGAGAAACACTTTCATTGAAAGGGGTTGCCAAGCTTCCCAAAATTGCGAGTCTCCAGAAATCTCAGCAACTATTTTTTCACCCAAACTGGATGATACTTTCAGGTAATGATCAGTACACTAAGCTCACTTGGTTCCCCAAATTTCGTTCTTTTATGTTGAAGCGTTCGCTTCCAGTAACTGTTTGAATTTTGGCGTTTCACTCTGTTTTCTCCTATACTGACAGATGTATTTGGAACTCTAAATCAAACACGGTTTGTGCTAGCTTCTTGAAACTTGACACAGTAAAGCAGTTTCACGTTCTATCTCTATGTTCTGTTTCCTCTGGATGTAGCACTCAGCAGTGACTGAGGAGAAACACTTTCATTGAAAGGGGTTGCCAAGCTTCCCAAATTGCGAGTCTCTAGAAATCTCAGCAACTATTTTTTCACCCAAAGTGGATGATACTTTCAGGTAATGATCAGTACACTAAGCTCACTTGGTTCCCCAAATTTCGTTCTTTTATGTTGAAGCGTTCGCTTCCAGTAACTGTTTGAATTTTGGCGTTTCACTCTGTTTCCTCCTATACTGACAGATGTATTTGGAACCCTAAATCAAACACGTTTTGTGCTAGCTTCTTGAAACTTGACACACTAAAGCAGTTTCACGTTCTATCTCGATGTTCTGTTTCCTCTTGATGTAGCACTCAGCAGTGACTGAGGAGAAACACTTTCATTGAAAGGGGTTGCCAAGCTTCCCAATATTGCGAGTCTCCAGAAATTTCAGCAACTATTTTTTCACCCAAACTGGATGATACTTTCAGGTAATGATCAGTACACTAAGCTCACTTGGTTCCCCAAATTTCGTTCTTTTATGTTGAAGCGTTCGATTCCAGTAACTGTTTGAATTTTGGTGTTTTACTCTGTTTTCTCCTATATTGATAGATGTATTTGGAACTCTAAATCAAACACGGTTTGTGCTAGCTTCTTGAAACTTGACACAATAAAGCAGTTTCAAGTTCTATCTCTATGTTCTGTCTCCTCTTGGTGTAGCCCTAAGCAGTGACTGGGGAGAAACACTTTCATTGAAAGGGGTTGCCAAGCTTCCAAAAATTACGAGTCTCCAGAAATCTCAGCATCTATTTTTTCACCCAAACTGGATGATACTTTCAGGTAATGATGAGTACGCTAAGCCCACTGGGTTCCCAAAATTTCGTTCTTCTATGTTGAAGCGTTCGTTTCCAGTAACAGTTTGAATTTTGGCGTTTCACTCTGTTTTCTCCTATATTGATAGATGTATTTGGAACTCTAACCCAAACACGGTTTGTGCTAGCTTCTTGAAACTTGACACAGTAAAGCAGTTTCACGTTCTATCTCTATGTTTTCTTTCCTCTTGATGTAGCACTCAGCAGTGACTTAGGAGAAACACTTTCATTGAAAGGGGTTGCCAAGCTTCCAGAAATTACGAGTCTCCAGAAATCTCAGCATCTATTTTTTCACCCAAACTTGATGATACTTTCAGGTAATGATGAGTACGCTAAGCCCACTGGGTTCCCCAAATTTCGTTCTTCTATGTTGAAGCGTTCGTTTCCAGTAACAGTTTGAATTTTGGCGTTTCACTCTGTTTTCTCCTATATTGATAGATGTATTTGGAACTCTAAACCAAACACGGTTTGTGCTAGCTTCTTGAAACTTGACACAGTAAAGCACTTTCACGTTCTATCTCTATGTTCTGTTTCCTCTGGATGTAGCCCTAAGCAGTGACTGGGGAGAAATACTTTCATTGACAGGGGTTGCCAAGCTTCCAGAAATTACGAGTCTCCAGAAATCTCAGCAACTATGATTTCACCCAACCTGGATGATACTTTCAGGTAATGATCAGTACACTAAGCCCACTTGGTTCCCCAAATTTCGTTCTTCTATGTTGAAGCGTTCGTTTCCAGTAACAGTTTGAATTTTGGCGTTTTGCTCTGTTTTCTCCTATATTGATAGATGTATTTGGAACTCTAAACCAAACACGGTTTGTGCTAGCTTCTTGAAACTTGACACAGTAAAGCAGTTTTACGTTCTATCTCTATGTTCTGTTTCGTCTTGATGTAGCACTCAGCAGTGACTGAGGAGAAACACTTTCATTGAAAGGGGTTGCCAAGCTTCCCAAAATTGCGAGTCTCCAGAAATCTCAGCAACTATTTTTTCACCCAAACTGGATGATACTTTCAGGTAATGATCAGTACACTAAGCTCACTTGGTTCCCCAAATTTCGTTCTTTTATGTTGAAGCGTTCGCTTCCAGTAACTGTTTGAATTTTGGCGTTTCACTCTGTTTTCTCCTATACTGACAGATGTATTTGGAACTCTAAATCAAACACGGTTTGTGCTAGCTTCTTGAAACTTGACACAGTAAAGCAGTTTCACGTTCTATCTCTATGTTCTGTTTCCTCTGGATGTAGCACTCAGCAGTGACTGAGGAGAAACACTTTCATTGAAAGGGGTTGCCAAGCTTCCCAAAATTGCGAGTCTCTAGAAATCTCAGCAACTATTTTTTCACCCAAAGTGGATGATACTTTCAGGTAATGATCAGTACACTAAGCTCACTTGGTTCCCCAAATTTCGTTCTTTTATGTTGAAGCGTTCGCTTCCAGTATCTGTTTGAATTTTGGCGTTTCACTCTGTTTCCTCCTATACTGACAGATGTATTTGGAACTCTAAATCAAACACGGTTTGTGCTAGCTTCTTGAAACTTGACACAGTAAAGCAGTTTCACGTTCTATCTCTATGTTTTGTTTCCTCTTGATGTAGCACTCAGCAGTGACTGAGGAGAAACACTTTCATTGAAAGGGGTTGCCAAGCTTCCCAAAATTGCGAGTCTCTAGAAATCTCAGCAAACAGTTTTTCACCCAAAGTGGATGATACTTTCAGGTAATGATCAGTACACTAAGCTCACTTGGTTACCCAAATTTCGTTCTTCTATGTTGAAGCGTTCGTTTCCAGTAACTGTTTGAATTTTGGCGTTTCACTCTGTTTTCTCCTATACTGACAGATGTATTTGGAACTCTAAATCAAACACGGTTTGTGCTAGCTTCTTGAAACTTGACACAGTAAAGCACTTTCACGTTCTATCTCTATGTTCTGTTTCCTCTGGATGTAGCCCTAAGCAGTGACTGGGGAGAAATACTTTCATTGACAGGGGTTGCCAAGCTTCCAGAAATTACGAGTCTCCAGAAATCTCAGCAACTATGATTTCACCCAACCTGGATGATACTTTCAGGTAATGATCAGTACACTAAGCCCACTTGGTTCCCCAAATTTCGTTCTTCTATGTTGAAGCGTTCGTTTCCAGTAACAGTTTGAATTTTGGCGTTTCGCTCTGTTTTCTCCTATATTGATAGATGTATTTGGAACTCTAAATCAAACACGGTTTGTGCTACCTTCTTGAAACTTGACACAGTAAAGGAGTTTCACGTTCTATCTCTATGTTGTGTTTCCTCTTGATGTAGCACTCAGCAGTGACTGAGGAGAAACACTTTCATTGAAAGGGGTTGCCAAGCTTCCCAAAATTGCGAGTCTCCAGAAATCTCAGCAACTATTTTTTAACCCAAACTGGATGATACTTTCAGGTAATGATCAGTACACTAAGCTCACTTGGTTCCCCAAATTTCGTTCTTTTATGTTGAAGCGTTCGATTCCAGTAACTGTGTGAATTTTGGCGTTTCACTCTGTTTTCTCCTATATTGATAGATGTATTTGGAACTCTAAACCAAACACGGTTTGTGCTAGCTTCTTGAAACTTGACACAGTAAACCAGTTTCACGTTCTATCTCTATGTTCTGTTTCCTCTTGATGTAGCACTCAGCAGTGACTGAGGAGAAACACTTTCATTGAAAGGGGTTGCCAAGCTTCCCAAAATTGCGAGTCTCCAGAAATCTCAGCAACTATTTTTTCACCCAAACTGGATGATACTTTCAGGTAATGATCAGTACACTAAGCTCACTTGGTTCCCCAAATTTCGTTCTTTTATGTTGAAGCGTTCGCTTCCAGTAACTGTTTGAATTTTGGCGTTTCACTCTGTTTTCTCCTATACTGACAGATGTATTTGGAACTCTAAATCAAACACGGTTTGTGCTAGCTTCTTGAAACTTGACACAGTAAAGCAGTTTCACGTTCTATCTCTATGTTCTGTTTCCTCTGGATGTAGCACTCAGCAGTGACTGAGGAGAAACACTTTCATTGAAAGGGGTTGCCAAGCTTCCCAAAATTGCGAGTCTCTAGAAATCTCAGCAACTATTTTTTCACCCAAAGTGGATGATACTTTCAGGTAATGATCAGTACACTAAGCTCACTTGGTTCCCCAAATTTCGTTCTTTTATGTTGAAGCGTTCGCTTCCAGTAACTGTTTGAATTTTGGCGTTTCACTCTGTTTCCTCCTATACTGACAGATGTATTTGAAACTCTAAATCAAACACGGTTTGTGCTAGCTTCTTGAAACTTGACACAGTAAAGCAGTTTCACGTTCTATCTCTATGTTTTGTTTCCTCTTGATGTAGCACTCAGCAGTGACTGAGGAGAAACACTTTCATTGAAAGGGGTTGCCAAGCTTCCCAAAATTGCGAGTCTCTAGAAATCTCAGCAAAGAGTTTTTCACCCAAAGTGGATGATACTTTCAGGTAATGATCAGTACACTAAGCTCACTTGGTTACCCAAATTTCGTTCTTCTATGTTGAAGCGTTCGTTTCCAGTAGCAGTTTGAATTTTGGCGTTTTACTCTGTTTTCTCCTATATTGATAGATGTATTTGGAACTCTAAATCAAACACGGTTTGTGCTAGCTTCTTGAAACTTGACACAATAAAGCAGTTTCAAGTTCTATCTCTATGTTCTGTCTCCTCTTGATGTAGCCCTAAGCAGTGACTGGGGAGAAACACTTTCATTGAAAGGGGTTGCCAAGCTTCCAAAAATTACGAGTCTCCAGAAATCTCAGCAACTATTTTTTCACCCAAACTGGATGATACTTTCAGGTAATGATCAGTACACTAAGCTCACTTGGTTCCCCAAATTTCGTTCTTTTATGTTGAAGCGTTCGCTTCCAGTAACTGTTTGAATTTTGGCGTTTCACTCTGTTTTCTCCTATATTGATAGATGTATTTGGAACTCTAAATCAAACACGGTTTGTGCTACCTTCTTCAAACTTGACACAGTAAAGCTGTTTCAAGTTCTATCTATATGTTCTCTTTCCTCTTGATGTAGCACTCAGCAGTGACTGAGGAGAAACACTTTCATTGAAAGGGGTTGCCAAGCTTCCCAAAATTGCGAGTCTCCAGAAATCTCAGCAACTATTTTTTCACCCAAGCTGGATGATACTTTCAGGTAATGATCAGTACACTAAGCTCACTTGGTTCCCCAAATTTCGTTCTTTTATGTTGAAGCGTTCGCTTCCAGTAACTGTTTCAATTTTGGCGTTTCACTCTGTTTTCTCCTATACTGACAGATGTATTTGGAACTCTAAATCAAACACGGTTTGTGCTAGCTTCTTGAAACTTGACACAGTAAAGCAGTTTCACGTTCTATCTCTATGTTCTGTTTCCTCTGGATGTAGCCATAAGCAGTGACTGGGGAGAAATAGTTTCATTGACAGGGGTTGCCAAGCTTCCAGAAATTACGAGTCTCCAGAAATCTCAGCAACTATGATTTCACCCAACCTGGATGATACTTTCAGGTAATGATCAGTACACTAAGCCCACTTGTTTCCCCAAATTTCGTTCTTCTATGTTGAAGCGTTCGTTTCCAGTAACAGTTTGAATTTTGGCGTTTCGCTCTGTTTTCTCCTATATTGATAGATGTATTTGGAACTCTAAACCAAACACGGTTTGTGCTAGCTTCTTGAAACTTGACACAGTAAAGCAGTTTTACGTTCTATCTCTATGTTCTGTTTCCTCTTGATGTAGCACTCAGCAGTGACTGAGGAGAAACACTTTCATTGAAAGGGGTTGCCAAGCTTCCCAAAATTGCGAGTCTCCAGAAATCTCAGCAACTATTTTTTCACCCAAACTGGATGATCCTTTCAGGTAATGATCAGTACACTAAGCTCACTTGGTTCCCCAAATTTCGTCCTTTTATGTTGAAGCGTTCGCTTCCAGTAACTGTTTGAATTTTGGCGTTTCACTCTGTTTTCTCCTATACTGACAGATGTATTTGGAACTCTAAATCAAACACGATTTGTGCTAGCTTCTTGAAACTTGACACAGTAAAGCAGTTTCACGTTCTATCTCTATGTTCTATTTCCTCTGGATGTAGCCCTAAGCAGTGACTGGGGAAAAATACTTTCATTGACAGGGGTTGCCAAGCTTCCAGAAATTACGAGTCTCAAGAAATCTCAGCAACTATGATTTCACCCAACCTGGATGATACTTTCAGGTAATGATCAGTACACTAAGCCCACTTGGTTCGCCAAATTTCGTTCTTCTATGTTGAAGCGTTCGATTCCAGTAACAGTTTGAATTTTGGCGTTTTACTCTGTTTTCTCCTATATTGATAGATGTATTTGGAACTCTAAATCAAACACGGTTTGTGCTAGCTTCTTGAAACTTGACACAATAAAGCAGTTTCAAGTTCTATCTCTATGTTCTGTCTCCTCTTGATGTAGCCCTAAGCAGTGACTGGGGAGAAACACTTTCATTGAAAGGGGTTGCCAAGCTTCCAAAAATTACGAGTCTCCAGAAATCTCAGCATCTATTTTTTCACCCAAACTGGATGATACTTTCAGGTAATGATGAGTACGCTAAGCCCAATGGGTTCCCAAAATTTCGTTCTTCTATGTTGAAGCGTTCGTTTCCAGTAACAGTTTGAATTTTGGCGTTTCACTCTGTTTTCTCCTATATTGATAGATGTATTTGGAACTCTAACCCAAACACGGTTTGTGCTAGCTTCTTGAAACTTGACACAGTAAAGCAGTTTCACGTTCTATCTCTATGTTCTGTTTCCTCTTGATGTAGCACTCAGCAGTGACTGAGGAGAAACACTTTCATTGAAAGGGGTTGCCAAGCTCCCCAAAACTGCGAGTCTCCAGAAATCTCAGCAACTATTTTTTCACCCAAACTTGATGATACTTTCAGGTAATGATCAGTACACTAAGCCCACTTGGTCCCCCAAATTTCGTTCTTTTATGTTGAAGCGTTCACTTCCAGTAACTGTTTGAATTTTGGCGTTTCACTCTGTTTTCTCCTATACTGACAGATGTATTTGGAACTCTAAATCAAACACGGTTTGTGCTAGCTTCTTGAAACTTGACACAGTAAAGCAGTTTCAAGTTCTATCTCTATGTTTTCTTTCCTCTTGATGTAGCACTCAGCAGTGACTTAGGAGAAACACTTTCATTGAAAGGGGTTGCCAAGCTTCCAGAAATTACGAGTCTCCAGAAATCTCAGCAACTATGATTTCAGCCAACCTGGATGATACTTTCAAGTAATGATCAGTACACTAAGCCCACTTGGTTCCCCAAATTTCGTTCTTCTATGTTGATGCGTTCGCGTCCAGTAACTGTTTGAATTTTGGCGTTTCACTCTGTTTTCTCCTATACTGACAGATGTATTTGGAACTCTAAATCAAACACGGTTTGTGCTAGCTTCTTGAAACTTGACACAGTAAAGCAGTTTCACGTTCTATCACTATGTTCTGTTTCCTCTGGATGTAGCCCTAAGCAGTGACTGGGGAAAAATACTTTCATTGACAGAGGTTGCCAAGCTTCCAGAAATTACGAGTCTCCAGAAATCTCAGCAACTATGATTTCACCCAAACTGGATGATACTTTCAGGTAATGATCAGTACACTAAGCCCACTTGGTTCCCCAAATTTCGTTCTTCTATGTTGAAGCGTTCGTTTTCAGTAACAGTTTGAATTTTGGCGTTTCACTCTGTTTTCTCCTATATTGATAGATGTATTTGGAACTCTAACCCAAACACGGTTTGTGCTATCTTCTTGAAACTTGACACAGTAAAGCAGTTTCACGTTCTATCTCTATGTTCTGTCTCCTCTTGATGTAGCCCTAAGCAGTGACTGGGGAGAAACACTTTCATTGAACGGGGTTGCCAAGCTTCCAAAAATTACGAGTCTCCAGAAATCTCAGCATCTATTTTTTCACCCAAACTTGATGATACTTTCAGGTAATGATGAGTACGCTAAGCCCACTGGGTTCCCCAAATTTCGTTCTTCTATGTTGAAGCGTTCGTTTCCAGTAACAGTTTGAATTTTGGCGTTTCACTCTGTTTTCTCCTATATTGATAGATGTATTTGGAACTCTAAACCAAACACGGTTTGTGCTAGCTTCTTGAAACTTGACACAGTAAAGCAGTTTCACGTTCTATATATATGTTCTGTTTCCTCTTGATGTAGCACTCAGCAGTGACTGAGGAGAAACACTTTCATTGAAAGGGGTTGCCAAGCTTCCCAATATTGCGAGTCTCCAGAAATCTCAGCAACTATTTTTTAACCCAAACTGGATGATACTTTCAGGTAATGATCAGTACACTAAGCCCACTTGGTTCCCCAAATTTCGTTCTTCTATGTTAAAGCGTTCGTTTCCAGTAACAGTTTGAATTTTGGCGTTTCACTCTGTTTTCTCCTATATTGATAGATGTATTTGGCTCTAAACCGAACACGGTTTGTGCTAGCTTCTTGAAACTTGACACAGTAAAGCAGTTTCACTTTCTATCTCTATGATCTGTTTCCTCTTGATGTAGCACTCAGCAGTGACTGAGGAGAAACACTTTCATTGAAAGGGGTTGCCAAGCTTCCCAAAATTGCGAGTCTCCAGAAATCTCAGCAACTATTTTTTAACCCAAACTGGATGATACTTTCAGGTAATGATCAGTACACTAAGCTCACTTGGTTCCCCAAATTTCGTTCTTTTATGTTGAAGCGATCGCTTCCAGTAACTGTTTGAATTTTGGCGTTTCACTCTGTTTTCTCCTATACTGACAGATGTATTTGGAACTCTAAATCAAACACGGTTTGTGCTAGCTTCTTGAAACTTGACACAGTAAAGCAGTTTCACGTTCTATCTCTATGTTCTGTTTCCTCTGGATGTAGCCCTAAGCAGTGACTGGGGAGAAATACTTTCATTGACAGGGGTTGCCAAGCTTCCAGAAATTACGAGTCTCCAGAAATCTCAGCAACTATGATTTCACCCAACCTGGATGATACTTTCAGGTAATGATCAGTACACTAAGCCCACTTGTTTCCCCAAATTTCGTTCTTCTATGTTGAAGCGTTCGTTTCCAGTAACAGTTTGAATTTTGGCGTTTCGCTCTGTTTTCTCCTATATTGATAGATGTATTTGGAACTCTAAACCAAACACGGTTTGTGCTAGCTTCTTGAAACTTGACACAGTAAAGCAGTTTTACGTTCTATCTCTATGTTCTGTTTCCTCTTGATGTAGCACTCAGCAGTGACTGAGGTGAAACACTTTCATTGAAAGGGGTTGCCAAGCTTCCCAAAATTGCGAGTCTCCAGAAATCTCAGCAACTATTTTTTCACCCAAACTGGATGATACTTTCAGGTAATGATCAGTACACTAAGCTCACTTGGTTCCCCAAATTTCGTTCTTTTATGTTGAAGCGTTCGCTTCCAGTAACTGTTTGAATTTTGGCGTTTCACTCTGTTTTCTCCTATACTGACAGATGTATTTGGAACTCTAAATCAAACACGGTTTGTGCTAGCTTCTTGAAACTTGACACAGTAAAGCAGTTTCACGTTCTATCTCTATGTTCTATTTCCTCTGGATGTAGCCCTAAGCAGTGACTGGGGAAAAATACTTTCATTGACAGGGGTTGCCAAGCTTCCAGAAATTACGAGTCTCCAGAAATCTCAGCAACTATGATTTCACCCAACCTGGATGATACTTTCAGGTAATGATCAGTACACTAAGCCCACTTGGTTCGCCAAATTTCGTTCTTCTATGTTGAAGCGTTAGATTCCAGTAACAGTTTGAATTTTGGCGTTTTACTCTGTTTTCTCCTATATTGATAGATGTATTTGGAACTCTAAATCAAACACGGTTTGTGCTAGCTCCTTGAAACTTGACACAATAAAGCAGTTTCAAGTTCTATCTCTATGTTCTGTCTCCTCTTGATGTAGCCCTAAGCAGTGACTGGGGAGAAACACTTTCATTGAAAGGGGTTGCCAAGCTTCCAAAAATTACGAGTCTCCAGAAATCTCAGCATCTATTTTTTCACCCAAACTGGATGATACTTTCAGGTAATGATGAGTACGCTAAGCCCACTTGGTTCCCCAAATTTCGTTCTTCTATGTTAAAGCGTTCGTTTCCAGTAACAGTTTGAATTTTGGCATTTCACTCTGTTTTCTCCTATATTGATACATGTATTTGGAACTCTAAACCAAACACGGTTTGTGCTAGCTTCTTGAAACTTGACACAGTAAAGGAGTTTCACGTTCTATCTCTATGTTGTGTTTCCTCTTGATGTAGCACTCAGCAGTGACTGAGGAGAAACACTTTCATTGAAAGGGGTTGCCAAGCTTCCCAAAATTGCGAGTCTCCAGAAATCTCAGCAACTATTTTTTCACCCAAACTGGATGATACTTTCAGGTAATGATCAGTACACTAAGCTCACTTGGTTCCCCAAATTTCGTTCTTTTATGTTGAAGCGTTCGCTTCCAGTAACTGTTTGAATTTTGGCGTTTCACTCTGTTTTCTCCTATACTGACAGATGTATTTGGAACTCTAAATCAAACACGGTTTGTGCTAGCTTCTTGAAACTTGACACAGTAAAGCAGTTTCACGTTCTATCTCTATGTTCTGTTTCCTCTGGATGTAGCACTCAGCAGTGACTGAGGAGAAACACTTTCATTGAAAGGGGTTGCCAAGCTTCCCAAATTGCGAGTCTCTAGAAATCTCAGCAACTATTTTTTCACCCAAAGTGGATGATACTTTCAGGTAATGATCAGTACACTAAGCTCAATTGGTTCCCCAAATTTCGTTCTTTTATGTTGAAGCGTTCGCTTCCAGTAACTGTTTGAATTTTGGCGTTTCACTCTGTTTCCTCCTATACTGACAGATGTATTTGGAACCCTAAATCAAACACGGTTTGTGCTAGCTTCTTGAAACTTGACACACTAAAGCAGTTTCACGTTCTATCTCGATGTTCTGTTTCCTCTTGATGTAGCACTCAGCAGTGACTGAGGAGAAACACTTTCATTGAAAGGGGTTGCCAAGCTTCCCAATATTGCGAGTCTCCAGAAATTTCAGCAACTATTTTTTCACCCAAACTGGATGATACTTTCAGGTAATGATCAGTACACTAAGCTCACTTGGTTCCCCAAATTTCGTTCTTTTATGTTGAAGCGTTGATTCCAGTAACTGTTTGAATTTTGGTGTTTTACTCTATTTTCTCCTATATTGATAGATGTATTTGGAACTCTAAATCAAACACGGTTTGTGCTAGCTTCTTGAAACTTGACACAGTAAAGCAGTTTCACGTTCTATCTCTATGTTCTGTCTCCTCTTGATGTAGCCCTAAGCAGTGACTGGGGAGAAACACTTTCATTGAAAGGGGTTGCCAAGCTTCCAAAAATTACGAGTCTCCAGAAATCTCAGCATCTATTTTTTCACCCAAACTGGATGATACTTTCAGGTAATGATGAGTACGCTAAGCCCACTGGGTTCCCCAAATTTCGTTCTTCTATGTTGAAGCGTTCGTTTCCAGTAACAGTTTGAATTTTGGCGTTTCACTCTGTTTTCTCCTATATTGATAGATGTATTTGGAACTCTAACCCAAACACGGTTTGTGCTAGCTTCTTGAAACTTGACACAGTAAAGCAGTTTCACGTTCTATCTCTATGTTCTGTTTCCTCTTGATGTAGCACTCAGCAGTGACTGAGGAGAAACACTTTCATTGAAAGGGGTTGCCAAGCTCCCCAAAACTGCGAGTCTCCAGAAATCTCAGCAACTATTTTTTCACCCAAACTGGATGATACTTTCAGGTAATGATCAGTACACTAAGCTCACTTGGTTCCCCAAATTTCGTTCTTTTATGTTGAAGCGTTCACTTCCAGTAACTGTTTGAATTTTGGCGTTTCACTCTGTTTTCTCCTATACTGACAGATGTATTTGGAACTCTAAATCAAACACGGTTTGTGCTAGCTTCTTGAAACTTGACACAGTAAAGCAGTTTGAAGTTCTATCTCTATGTTTTCTTTCCTCTTGATGTAGCACTCAGCAGTGACTTAGGAGAAACACTTTCATTGAAAGGGGTTGCCAAGCTTCCAGAAATTACGAGTCTCCAGAAATCTCAGCAACTATGATTTCACCCAAACTGGATGATACTTTCAGGTAATGATCAGTACACTAAGCCCACTTGGTTCGCCAAATTTCGTTCTTCTATGTTGATGCGTTCGCGTCCAGTAACTGTTTGAATTTTGGCGTTTCACTCTGTTTTCTCCTATACTGACAGATGTATTTGGAACTCTAAATCAAACACGGTTTGTGCTAGCTTCTTGAAACTTGACACAGAAAAGCAGTTTCACGTTCTATCACTATGTTCTGTTTCCTCTGGATGTAGCCCTAAGCAGTGACTGGGGAAAAATACTTTCATTGACAGAGGTTGCCAAGCTTCCAGAAATTACGAGTCTCCAGAAATCTCAGCAACTATGATTTCACCCAAACTGGATGATACTTTCAGGTAATGATCAGTACACTAAGCCCACTTGGTTCCCCAAATTTCGTTCTTCTATGTTGAAGCGTTCGTTTTCAGTAACAGTTTGAATTTTGGCGTTTCACTCTGTTTTCTCCTATATTGATAGATGTATTTGGAACTCTAACCCAAACACGGTTTGTGCTATCTTCTTGAAACTTGACACAGTAAAGCAGTTTCACGTTCTATCTCTATGTTCTGTCTCCTCTTGATGTAGCCCTAAGCAGTGACTGGGGAGAAACACTTTCATTGAACGGGGTTGCCAAGCTTCCAAAAATTACGAGTCTCCAGAAATCTCAGCATCTATTTTTTCACCCAAACTTGATGATACTTTCAGGTAATGATGAGTACGCTAAGCCCACTGGGTTCCCCAAATTTCGTTCTTCTATGTTGAAGCGTTCGTTTCCAGTAACAGTTTGAATTTTGGCGTTTCACTCTGTTTTCTCCTATATTGATAGATGTATTTGGAACTCTAAACCAAACACGGTTTGTGCTAGCTTCTTGAAACTTGACACAGTAAAGCAGTTTCACGTTCTATATATATGTTCTGTTTCCTCTTGATGTAGCACTCAGCAGTGACTGAGGAGAAACACTTTCATTGAAAGGGGTTGCCAAGCTTCCCAATATTGCGAGTCTCCAGAAATCTCAGCAACTATTTTTTAACCCAAACTGGATGATACTTTCAGGTAATGATCAGTACACTAAGCCCACTTGGTTCCCCAAATTTCGTTCTTCTATGTTAAAGCGTTCGTTTCCAGTAACAGTTTGAATTTTGGCGTTTCACTCTGTTTTCTCCTATATTGATAGATGTATTTGGCTCTAAACCGAACACGGTTTGTGCTAGCTTCTTGAAACTTGACACAGTAAAGCAGTTTCACTTTCTATCTCTATTATCTGTTTCCTCTTGATGTAGCACTCAGCAGTGACTGAGGAGAAACACTTTCATTGAAAGGGGTTGCCAAGCTTCCCAAAATTGCGAGTCTCCAGAAATCTCAGCAACTATTTTTTAACCCAAACTGGATGATACTTTCAGGTAATGATCAGTACACTAAGCTCACTTGGTTCCCCAAATTTCGTTCTTTTATGTTGAAGCGATCGCTTCCAGTAACTGTTTGAATTTTGGCGTTTCACTCTGTTTTCTCCTATACTGACAGATGTATTTGGAACTCTAAATCAAACACGGTTTGTGCTAGCTTCTTGAAACTTGACACAGTAAAGCAGTTTCACGTTCTATCTCTATGTTCTGTTTCCTCTGGATGTAGCCCTAAGCAGTGACTGGGGAGAAATACTTTCATTGACAGGGGTTGCCAAGCTTCCAGAAATTACGAGTCTCCAGAAATCTCAGCAACTATGATTTCACCCAACCTGGATGATACTTTCAGGTAATGATCAGTACACTAAGCCCACTTGTTTCCCCAAATTTCGTTCTTCTATGTTGAAGCGTTCGTTTCCAGTAACAGTTTGAATTTTGGCGTTTCGCTCTGTTTTCTCCTATATTGATAGATGTATTTGGAACTCTAAACCAAACACGGTTTGTGCTAGCTTCTTGAAACTTGACACAGTAAAGCAGTTTTACGTTCTATCTCTATGTTCTGTTTCCTCTTGATGTAGCACTCAGCAGTGACTGAGGTGAAACACTTTCATTGAAAGGGGTTGCCAAGCTTCCCAAAATTGCGAGTCTCCAGAAATCTCAGCAACTATTTTTTCACCCAAACTGGATGATACTTTCAGGTAATGATCAGTACACTAAGCTCACTTGGTTCCCCAAATTTCGTTCTTTTATGTTGAAGCGTTCGCTTCCAGTAACTGTTTGAATTTTGGCGTTTCACTCTGTTTTCTCCTATACTGACAGATGTATTTGGAACTCTAAATCAAACACGGTTTGTGCTAGCTTCTTGAAACTTGACACAGTAAAGCAGTTTCACGTTCTATCTCTATGTTCTATTTCCTCTGGATGTAGCCCTAAGCAGTGACTGGGGAAAAATACTTTCATTGACAGGGGTTGCCAAGCTTCCAGAAATTACGAGTCTCCAGAAATCTCAGCAACTATGATTTCACCCAACCTGGATGATACTTTCAGGTAATGATCAGTACACTAAGCCCACTTGGTTCGCCAAATTTCGTTCTTCTATGTTGAAGCGTTAGATTCCAGTAACAGTTTGAATTTTGGCGTTTTACTCTGTTTTCTCCTATATTGATAGATGTATTTGGAACTCTAAATCAAACACGGTTTGTGCTAGCTCCTTGAAACTTGACACAATAAAGCAGTTTCAAGTTCTATCTCTATGTTCTGTCTCCTCTTGATGTAGCCCTAAGCAGTGACTGGGGAGAAACACTTTCATTGAAAGGGGTTGCCAAGCTTCCAAAAATTACGAGTCTCCAGAAATCTCAGCATCTATTTTTTCACCCAAACTGGATGATACTTTCAGGTAATGATGAGTACGCTAAGCCCACTTGGTTCCCCAAATTTCGTTCTTCTATGTTAAAGCGTTCGTTTCCAGTAACAGTTTGAATTTTGGCATTTCACTCTGTTTTCTCCTATATTGATACATGTATTTGGAACTCTAAACCAAACACGGTTTGTGCTAGCTTCTTGAAACTTGACACAGTAAAGGAGTTTCACGTTCTATCTCTATGTTGTGTTTCCTCTTGATGTAGCACTCAGCAGTGACTGAGGAGAAACACTTTCATTGAAAGGGGTTGCCAAGCTTCCCAAAATTGCGAGTCTCCAGAAATCTCAGCAACTATTTTTTCACCCAAACTGGATGATACTTTCAGGTAATGATCAGTACACTAAGCTCACTTGGTTCCCCAAATTTCGTTCTTTTATGTTGAAGCGTTCGATTCCAGTAACTGTTTGAATTTTGGCGTTTCACTCTGTTTTCTCCTATACTGACAGATGTATTTGGAACTCTAAATCAAACACGGTTTGTGCTAGCTTCTTGAAACTTGACACAGTAAAGCAGTTTCACGTTCTATCTCTATGTTCTGTTTCCTCTGGATGTAGCACTCAGCAGTGACTGAGGAGAAACACTTTCATTGAAAGGGGTTGCCAAGCTTCCCAAATTGCGAGTCTCTAGAAATCTCAGCAACTATTTTTTCACCCAAAGTGGATGATACTTTCAGGTAATGATCAGTACACTAAGCTCAATTGGTTCCCCAAATTTCGTTCTTTTATGTTGAAGCGTTCGCTTCCAGTAACTGTTTGAATTTTGGCGTTTCACTCTGTTTCCTCCTATACTGACAGATGTATTTGGAACCCTAAATCAAACACGGTTTGTGCTAGCTTCTTGAAACTTGACACACTAAAGCAGTTTCACGTTCTATCTCGATGTTCTGTTTCCTCTTGATGTAGCACTCAGCAGTGACTGAGGAGAAACACTTTCATTGAAAGGGGTTGCCAAGCTTCCCAATATTGCGAGTCTCCAGAAATTTCAGCAACTATTTTTTCACCCAAACTGGATGATACTTTCAGGTAATGATCAGTACACTAAGCTCACTTGGTTCCCCAAATTTCGTTCTTTTATGTTGAAGCGTTGATTCCAGTAACTGTTTGAATTTTGGTGTTTTACTCTGTTTTCTCCTATATTGATAGATGTATTTGGAACTCTAAATCAAACACGGTTTGTGCTAGCTTCTTGAAACTTGACACAGTAAAGCAGTTTCACGTTCTATCTCTATGTTCTGTTTCCTCTTGATGTAGCACTCAGCAGTGACTGAGGAGAAACACTTTCATTGAAAGGGGTTGCCAAGCTCCCCAAAACTGCGAGTCTCCAGAAATCTCAGCAACTATTTTTTCACCCAAACTGGATGATACTTTCAGGTAATGATCAGTACACTAAGCTCACTTGGTTCCCCAAATTTCGTTCTTTTATGTTGAAGCGTTCACTTCCAGTAACTGTTTGAATTTTGGCGTTTCACTCTGTTTTCTCCTATACTGACAGATGTATTTGGAACTCTAAATCAAACACGGTTTGTGCTAGCTTCTTGAAACTTGACACAGTAAAGCAGTTTGAAGTTCTATCTCTATGTTTTCTTTCCTCTTGATGTAGCACTCAGCAGTGACTTAGGAGAAACACTTTCATTGAAAGGGGTTGCCAAGCTTCCAGAAATTACGAGTCTCCAGAAATCTCAGCAACTATGATTTCACCCAAACTGGATGATACTTTCAGGTAATGATCAGTACACTAAGCCCACTTGGTTCGCCAAATTTCGTTCTTCTATGTTGATGCGTTCGCGTCCAGTAACTGTTTGAATTTTGGCGTTTCACTCTGTTTTCTCCTATACTGACAGATGTATTTGGAACTCTAAATCAAACACGGTTTGTGCTAGCTTCTTGAAACTTGACACAGAAAAGCAGTTTCACGTTCTATCACTATGTTCTGTTTCCTCTGGATGTAGCCCTAAGCAGTGACTGGGGAAAAATACTTTCATTGACAGAGGTTGCCAAGCTTCCAGAAATTACGAGTCTCCAGAAATCTCAGCAACTATGATTTCACCCAAACTGGATGATACTTTCAGGTAATGATCAGTACACTAAGCCCACTTGGTTCCCCAAATTTCGTTCTTCTATGTTGAAGCGTTCGTTTTCAGTAACAGTTTGAATTTTGGCGTTTCACTCTGTTTTCTCCTATATTGATAGATGTATTTGGAACTCTAACCCAAACACGGTTTGTGCTAGCTTCTTGAAACTTGACACAGTAAAGCAGTTTCACGTTCTATCTCTATGTTCTGTCTCCTCTTGATGTAGCCCTAAGCAGTGACTGGGGAGAAACACTTTCATTGAAAGGGGTTGCCAAGCTTCCAAAAATTACGAGTCTCCAGAAATCTCAGCATCCATTTTTTCACCCAAACTGGATGATACTTTCAGGTAATGATGAGTACGCTAAGCCCACTGGGTTCCCAAAATTTCGTTCTTCTATGTTGAAGCGTTCGTTTCCAGTAACAGTTTGAATTTTGGCGTTTCACTCTGTTTTCTCCTATATTGATAGATGTATTTGGAACTCTAACCCAAACACGGTTTGTGCTAGCTTCTTGAAACTTGACACAGTAAAGCAGTTTCACGTTCTATATATATGTTCTGTTTCCTCTTGATGTAGCACTCAGCAGTGACTGAGGAGAAACACTTTCATTGAAAGGGGTTGCGAAGCTTCCCAAAATTGCGAGTCTCCAGAAATCTCAGCAACTATTTTTTCACCCAAACTGGATGATACTTTCAGGTAATGATCAGTACACTAAGCTCACTTGGTTCCCCAAATTTCGTTCTTTTATGTTGAAGCGTTCGCTTCCAGTAACTGTTTGAATTTTGGCGTTTCACTCTGTTTCCTCCTATACTGACAGATGTATTTGGAACCCTAAATCAAACACGTTTTGTGCTAGCTTCTTGCAACTTGACACACTAAAGCAGTTTCACGTTCTATCTCGATGTTCTGTTTCCTCTTGATGTAGCACTCAGCAGTGACTGAGGAGAAACACTTTCATTGAAAGGGGTTGCCAAGCTTCCCAATATTGCGAGTCTCCAGAAATTTCAGCAACTATTTTTTCACCCAAACTGGATGATACTTTCAGGTAATGATCAGTACACTAAGCTCACTTGGTTCCCCAAATTTCGTTCTTTTATGTTGAAGCGTTCGATTCCAGTAACTGTTTGAATTTTGGTGTTTTACTCTGTTTTCTCCTATATTGATAGATGTATTTGGAACTCTAAATCAAACACGGTTTGTGCTAGCTTCTTGAAACTTGACACAATAAAGCAGTTTCAAGTTCTGTCTCTATGTTCTGTCTCCTCTTGGTGTAGCCCTAAGCAGTGACTGGGGAGAAACACTTTCATTGAAAGGGGTTGCCAAGCTTCCAAAAATTACGAGTCTCCAGAAATCTCAGCATCTATTTTTTCACCCAAACTGGATGATACTTTCAGGTAATGATGAGTACGCTAAGCCCACTGGGTTCCCCAAATTTCGTTCTTCTATGTTGAAGCGTTCGTTTCCAGTAACAGTTTGAATTTTGGCGTTTCACTCTGTTTTCTCCTATATTGATAGATGTATTTGGAACTCTAACCCAAACACGGTTTGTGCTAGCTTCTTGAAACTTGACACAGTAAAGCAGTTTCACGTTCTATCTCTATGTTCTGTTTCCTCTTGATGTAGCACTCAGCAGTGACTGAGGAGAAACACTTTCATTGAAAGGGGTTGCCAAGCTCCCCAAAACTGCGAGTCTCCAGAAATCTCAGCAACTATTTTTTCACCCAAACTGGATGATACTTTCAGGTAATGATCAGTACACTAAGCTCACTTGGTTCCCCAAATTTCGTTCTTTTATGTTGAAGCGTTCACTTCCAGTAACTGTTTGAATTTTGGCGTTTCACTCTGTTTTCTCCTATACTGACAGATGTATTTGGAACTCTAAATCAAACACGGTTTGTGCTAGCTTCTTGAAACTTGACACAGTAAAGCAGTTTCACGTTCTATCACTATGTTCTGTTTCCTCTGGATGTAGCCCTAAGCAGTGACTGGGGAAAAATACTTTCATTGACAGAGGTTGCCAAGCTTCCAGAAATTACGAGTCTCCAGAAATCTCAGCAACTATGATTTCACCCAAACTGGATGATACTTTGAGGTAATGATCAGTACACTAAGCCCACTTGGTTCCCCAAATTTCGTTCTTCTATGTTGAAGCGTTCGTTTTCAGTAACAGTTTGAATTTTGGCGTTTCACTCTGTTTTCTCCTATATTGATAGATGTATTTGGAACTCTAACCCAAACACGGTTTGTGCTAGCTTCTTGAAACTTGACACAGTAAAGCAGTTTCACGTTCTATCTCTATGTTCTGTCTCCTCTTGATGTAGCCCTAAGCAGTGACTGGGGAGAAACACTTTCATTGAAAGGGGTTGCCAAGCTTCCAATAATTACGAGTCTCCAGAAATCTCAGGATCTATTTTTTCACCCAAACTTGATGATACTTTCAGGTAATGATGAGTACGCTAAGCCCACTGGGTTCCCAAAATTTCGTTTTTCTATGATGAAGCGTTCGTTTCCAGTAACAGTTTGAATTTTGGCGTTTCACTCTGTTTTCTCCTATATTGATAGATGTATTTGGAACTCTAAACCAAACACGGTTTGTGCTAGCTTCTTGAAACTTGACACAGTAAAGCAGTTTCACGTTCTATATATATGTTCTGTTTCCTCTTGATGTAGCACTCAGCAGTGACTGAGGAGAAACACTTTCATTGAAAGGGGTTGCCAAGCTTCCCAAAATTGCGAGTCTCCAGAAATCTCAGCAACTATTTTTTAACCCAAACTGGATGATACTTTCAGGTAATGATCAGTACACTAAGCCCACTTGGTTCCCCAAATTTCGTTCTTCTATGTTAAAGCGTTCGTTTCCAGTAACAGTTTGAATTTTGGCGTTTCACTCTGTTTTCTCC